>NC_064646.1:342647658-342947658 GCF_023864345.2 Schistocerca serialis cubense
TTCACAAGCAACGCGACGCCAATGCCCTCTCGACCACCAGTATTTAGATCGCCGCTGCGAACAGGAGGGGTCAGTCAGTCGCAGTCGCAGTCAGCTCAGTTACTATTCTAGTTGGCGTCTGTCAGTTTACATTATTGGCCAGGAGGGTTTATAGCGGGACTTGTACTTCCTCAGTAGTAAGGCTCACATGGACAATTACAGAAGAGCTTGTACCACAGTTGTTTAAAGATAAGTAGCTTATTGTTCTTATGAATAAAGAACCCTGTTAATACACGTGTGCAGTTGTGTAGTGGATGGCGATACCAACCACCAAACAACATCCTCTCCTTGCTTCCCATGGTACAAGACTCTACAGTGGCAACGACGACACAAAAAATATACTGAACATGACATGTTGTGGGCGTAGTCTTCAGTCCAAAGACGGGTTTGATGCACTCCTCCATGCTATTCTATATTGTGCAAGCCTCTTCATCCCTGAGTAACTACTGCAACTTACATCGCTCTGAATCTGTTTACTGTATTCCTCTACGACTTTTACACCACATGCTTCCCTCCATTACTACTTTGGTGTTCCCTTGACGTCTCAGAAAGTGTCTTACCAACTGATCCCTTCTTTTGGTCAGGTTGTAAGACAAATTTCTCTTCTCCCCAATTCCATTCAGTATCTCCTCATTATTTACATGATCTACCCACCTAATCTTCAGCATTCTTCTGTAGCACCACATTTCGAAAGCTTCTATTCTCTTCTTCTCTAAACTATTTATCGTCCACGTTTCACTTCCATATATGGCTACACTCCATACAAATACTTTCAGAAAAGAATTCCTGACACTTAAATCTACATTCGATGTTAACAAATTTCTCTTCTTCAAAAAAGCTTTCCTTGCCATTGCCAGTCTACATTTTATATCCTCTCTACTTCGAGCATCATCAGTTATTTTGCACCCTAAATAGCAAAACTCATCTACTACTTGAAGTCTCTCATTTCCTAATCCAATCTCTTCAGCATCACATGATTTAATAAAACTACATTCCATTATCCTCATTTCACTGTTGTTCATGTTCATCTTATATCCTCCTTTCAACACACTGTCCATTCCATTCAACTGCTCTTCCAGGTCCTTTGCTGTCTCTGACAGAATTACAATGTCATCAGCAAACCTAAAAGTTTTTATTTCTTGTCCATGGATTTTAATTCTTATTCCAAATTTTTCTTTTGTTTCTTTTACTGCTTACTCAGTATAGAGATTGAATAACATCGGGGATAGGCTACAACCCTGTCTCACGCCCTTCCCAACCACTGCTTCCCTTTCATGCCCCTCAACACTTGACTGTCATCTGATTTCTGTGCAAATTGTAGATAGCCTTTTGCTCCCTGTATTTGACCCATGCCACCTTCAGAATTTGGAAGAGAGTATTCCAGTCAACATTTTCAATAGCTTTCTCTAAGTCTACAAATGCTATAAACGTAGTTGTGACTTTAGCGTAGTCCGGCAGTATTGGCGAGTGTGAATATTTGCACAATATTCCCAAAATAGTATCCAGTATATTCTCTGCCACTCGTTCATACAACTCTTATCGAACTGAAAAACAAGCCCTTACCAGTACGCTAGCACGTGGAACCGGCCTTTCTTTTTTGAGGGTCAAATTAATGATTTTTGTTTATGAGCAAAAATATTTTTGTGATGCTTTGTATGCGCTGAATTTACTTGTATGAGAGGAGGTTGGGGGTGGAGTGTATACCCGCTCAACATGCGCCCTCGCCCCAATTTTCACAAACACATCCCCTCCTGCAGCTACAAAACTTAATTTCAACAATGATTTATCGTTTGTCTGTGGTAAAAGAGACGCGTCACTGCTTGCTGATACCATATTCTATTTTACAACCGCAGAACAATCGTAGTAGACTCGGAAAAGTGTGATTTGCAGTATTGTACATGTGTTCTTTTTCACGTCGTTTATGGATCCAATGCATCAATCGAAAAGAGGATACACCATTCTCTTCATTAGATGAGAGGAAAAAGTGGAGTGGGCACAGTTACTAACGCAGTGATATAATTACGAATTCAGCAGTCCACTTTTCACGGTTGAATCTGGAACCACGCGGCTGCTACGGTCGCAGGTTCCAATCCTGTCTCGGTCATGGATATGTGTGATGTCTTTAGGTTAGTTTGGTTAAGTAGTTCTAAGTCTAGGGGACTGATGACCTCAGATGTTTAGTCCCATAGTGCTTAGAGCCATTTGAACCATTTTTCACGGTTGCACAATAATAACGTGAAAGCCTAGGACCATCTTAGTGCACACCTAGGCTGTACCAGCCAGTTTGAGGTTGCTGTGTGAGATCTCCCACATTCATCCCTTTGACTGCTGGACAGAGTTACACTCACCCAAGCAACACAAAAAATGTAACACGATTTTATTTATCTTTAACTGCACTAGTCAATTTGTCAAAAATAGAAGGCGCGAAAATAACGCAACCAGTCCATTAACACGACCTGATGTGATGTTAAGTTTTGTAAGCAAATGAAATGTTACGTCAAAGATGAGTAACCGATTTTAGAGTTTACATCCTGTTTTTACACTTTGAAGAGTATCAGTTAGTGACATTTCTGCTGAAGTTTTTTATTAATAATCAACAAGATTTCCTCGAGTTTTCAGACATTATTTGTATTTAAGGTTTTTGATTTTGAGAATCAAATTAACATTATTGGTATATGAACAAAAATTGTGATGCGTTCATCGAGCTGAATTTACTCATATAGGGGATTTAATTTCATGTGCTTCAATCGGAAAGGTTGAACCTACATTCATTTTGCACATTTAATATACCTTGTGCCAAGTTCTTAAATTCACCGAATCAGTTATATTCAGAGCAGCAATCCTGCCCCTCTTGGATAAATGTCTGCAGACGCCCGTGGAGTTAACGAAATATTTAGATATTCCGAGGAGAAAGTTTTTCACTGTAATTTTATGAAATAATCTCGCCTCAATGAAAAACGTCTTTTTAAAAATTATTATCACCCGAACATACTTATCATATGTATGACTCTCCCTCATATTTCTTGTACACTTTCGTTATAGGAGGCTAAAGACGGGCACAGTGTGCTACCGAAAACAGACCAGGACAAAGAATAAGAAGATGAAATATACCAAGGAGGCAATATTACTTTGGAGCAGGTACAACAGGCATTAAAGCAGATGACGAATAGAAAAGGAGCTGGACTCGATAACATCAATGCATCACTTATCACATATGAAGGATTAATGTTAGAACTGAGGGTGTTGCATTAATTATATGAATGTTTGAAATAGAAGATCATATCCGGGTCTTGGAGAGTGGCGGATTTAAGAACACTCTGTAAAGAAAGAAACTAGAAATTCTTGTGAAAACTGCAGAGAGATAAGTCTGTTACAGTGGCAGATAACTGGAAAAGAGACAACATAATCTGGAAACTAATATTGCATCTATGCATCTATGGATTATGAGAAAGCCTTCATAGAGCGAATAAGCATACGCTGTGGGCTACAATGGAAAGACAGGGTTATCCAAAACACTTTATATTAGTGATAAAAAGCTTGTATTCCAATCGAAATTTTGATTAGTACAGGTGAAGAGACAACAGAACCAACAGCAATTAACAGAGGAGTACGACGAGGGTACCGTCTTTCATCCACTTTATTAAATTTATGTATAGACAACATTATCAAACAATGGAAATAAAAAGTAAAGCCAGAAATAAAATTAATTCCTAGAAACACATATTTAAATACTGTACTCTTAGCTGACACAAAATAATTTTACGTAAGAATGACGATGATTTACACTTTTATCTACATCAATTGGAGTTAATAAGCAAACTCTGTAACTAATCCCATTGCGTACTAAAATAATGCGCAATGAAAAATCAGTTGAACAGCTTACAGTTATTAGAGTACCACATAGGCTTTGAATAAGATAATGGCATCTCCAGTAAGATACATAAGTTTCAAATAATATGTGCTACTATACGTAGAACATTAGTCAATAAAACCGAGAGAGACACAAAAAAATTAGATAAAGCAATGGCTACATCTAAGCTTATATACGAAGTAATATCTGGACAATGACTAAGAAAGACCAAAGAGGGAGACAGTCAACTGAAATGAATTTTTTTAAGGAAAGTTAAACGATATCCTATAAGAGATCAAATATAGAATTCTGAAATAAGGGAAGATTTAAATATGATTTCCATGAATTAAAGAACAGAATACGGGATAACAAAAATGAGACATGTTGAAAGAATGGGTGAAGAAAGAGTAGTCAGACATTTTACAGACTATAGAACTAATGGAAAGAGAAATAAAGGAAGACTAAGGAAAAAATAGCTTTTGTAAAGACACTTTGTGACTGCTGCGCGTAACCTATAGAGCCCAGTAGCGGATGCAATGCTGTCACCATTTCCGAAGCGGTAACCGCACGTAAACGAAGCCTCTGCTAGCAGTCCACTTGTCTTACTCGTCGGCTTAGCGGGTTGCGTCATTAGCCAATTAAGGGGTTCATTTGCAGAAGAGACTGTGATGATTCGACAAAAGTCATAGGATAGCTCCTAACATCGTGTCGGACCTCCTTTCAACCGGCATAGTGCAGCAGCCCTACGTCGCCTGGACTTAACAAGTCGTTGAAAGTCCTCTGCAGAAATACTGAACCATGCTACCTCTACAGAAAGTGTTGCCGATGCAGGATATTATGCACGAACTGACCTCTTGATTTTTTATTTATTCGTATGGCTAGGGTCCCCCGTCCAGCAGACATTTCGCCGGGTGCCGGTCTTTCAATATGACGCCATTTCGGCGACCTGCAGTTGATGAGAATGATAGGACGATGATGAGGACAGCACAACACCCAGTCCCTGGGCGGAGAAAATTCACCGACCCAGCCGGAAATCGAACCCGGGGCCGGAGGATTGACAGTCCGTCACGCTGACCATTCAGCTACCGGGGGTGGACAACCTCTTGATGATGTCCCATAAACGTTATTTGGGATTTCTGTCAGGAAATCTGGGTGGCCAAATTATTCGCTCGATTTGTCCAGAACGTTCTTCAAACCATTCGCGAATGACTGTAGCCTAGTGCATGACATCGTCGTTTGGGAACATGAAGTTCCTGAATGGTTGCAAATGATCTTCAAGTAGCCGAATATAGTCATTACCAGTCAACGATCGACTCAGTTGGGCCAGAGGATCCAGTCCATTCCATGTAAACACAGCTCACACCATTATGGAGCCACCACCAGCTTGTTGATAGCTAGGGTTCGTGGCTTCATGGAGTGTGCTTCACACTCGAGCCCTATCAGCAGCTCTTATCAAATGAAGTAAGGACTCATCTGACAAGGCAACGGTCTTCCAGTTGTCTAGGATCCAACCAACATGGCCACGAGCCTAGGAGAGGCGCTGCCGACGATGTCGTCCTGCTAGCAAAGGCACGCGCGTCCGTCGCCTGTTGCCACAGTCCATTAACGCCATAATTCGCCGCAGTGCCCTGACGGATACGTTAGTCGTACGTCCCACATTGACTTCTGCGGTTATTTCACTCAGTGTTGCTTGTCTTTCAGCAGTGACAACTCAACGCAATCGGCGGTGCTCTCGGTCGTTATGAGAAATCCGTCGGCCACTGAGATCTCCGTCATGAGAGGTAATGCCTGAAATTTGGTATTCTCGGCACTCTCTTCACACTATGGATCTCGAATATTGAATTCCGTTACGATTTCCGGAATGGAATGTCACATGCGTCTACCTCCAACTATCACTCAGCTTTCAAAATCTGTAAATTTCGTCGCGCGCCCATAATCACATCGGAAACCTTTTCTCATGAATCACACCATTAGAAACGACTGCTTCGCCAATGCACTGTCCTTCTGCACCTTGTGTACGCCATACTACCACTCTCTGTATGCAGGATGTTCGGAAATTCCAGTTAAAAACTTCTAGGACTTACAGAGGGGTGTGTGAGTACATTATGTTTTGAATAGGAACCCATATCCGAAAACGTACCGTTTCTGCTCCACGATGGTTTCAGTTCAGAAATGTAACGTCTGCTGATGGAAAGAGAAAAGTCTCAGAGTTGCTGGTCCTGGTATGTAGTAGGGTAGACAGGATGACGTGTACTTCGTTAAACCGTCACCTGATGTCACTTAATGTCTTGCAAAGTTTAATTTACAAGTCTCTTGTAGAAAGAGAGAAAGTTCTTCCAGCACGAGTTCCAGTCGCTGCATTAGAAGTTGAAGAGGCATCAGGTGAAATGGAGAGGGTATACCAGAACATGCTCTGTAGGTGCAATGTATGTAACAACGTTGGTGGTCGCCACATTGAGCTGCGGTTGTAATGCATCAATATTGTTCTCCACGTACGGTATGATGGGTTCTTTTTTGTTTTGGAATAATATGAACACGTAATATTTAAGTATTAATACAAAAAAATATGTACTTAAGGATACAGAGTACTTATAAGTGGTGGAAAAATCGGAATTTTTTATTACATTATTAAATTCTATAGTCTTTTCTGATTACATTGATATATATATATTATAGGGTTTCAGATGATAAATGACTTATACATACCAAATTTTAAAGTTGTGGTCATGTATGCTGCCACACCCCTTTTATTTCTGTTACAGAAACCAGTATTATTTCGAAAAGAACTGTGAACTTTCTATTTCCAGCTATTATACGTATGATACGTGTTACTCAGTGTTTTTTGCCCAAGTGCTACATATATTTGTGGAAGTACATATGCTTTAGCGTGCAACAAATACGAACTATGCCACGCATCAGAAATTCAATAAAAGGAAATTCTGTGGTAACCAGTTCATAAACAAAGCAAGTCACACTGTTGAAAGTAACCTATGTATCAATTGTTCAGGGAAGAAACTCCCACATGGCACGTCTCCTGGTGATTCAAATTTTTGTGTTAACAATGACGCTGTTTGTAGCGGATTTGTTGTTGTTGATGTGGGTATCTTATCTTCTTTGATAAATGAAGTGGCGAAATGTAAACGATGTGATGGTGTAGGGTGTCTGGAAATAACTAAGCAGCAAAGTAGCAAGAAGGTCTTAGAGTCAAATTAGTTGTTCTGTGTAGATCCTGCAATAAATCTGCCTCGAGAATGACTTCGAACATTGTTCATAATTCGTATTGTGTGAATTTGAAGCTAGTGTATGCAATGCGTGCAATAGGAAAAGGAAAAAAGGCTGCTCAAATGTTTTGTGGTTTGATGGGCCTTCCTCCTCCTACCTGTAGGTTCAGCAAGCACATAAAAGCATAAAGCATGTATGAAACGTGCAGCAGAAGAAACTGTGAATATTAGTGGAACAAGGGGGCATTGCTGTTGCACTTGATGGGGCATGGCAACGTCGAGGACATCGTTCCTTGAATGGTGTTGTAAGTGCTACTTCTCTGGAGAAATGGACAAGTTGTTGATGTCGAGTGCTTATCTAAGTACTGCCACACCTACCATGGTAACACTGAAGGACATATTGAACATCAGTGTTCTAAGAATTATGATGGTTACAGTGGCGGTATGGAGTGTGATGGAGCTCTAAAAATATTTCAGAGGTCGGTGACCGTTTATAACGTAAGATATACGAAGTACCTAGGCGATGGGGACTCTAAAGCTTTCAATAAAATTAATGAGTTCAATTTTTATGGTGATACCTTGGTAACAAAACTGGAGTGTTGTGGACATGTGCAAAAGAGGATGGGTGCCAGATTGAGGAATCATCTGGTGACCAAGATGTATGAGACAGGCGAAATACCCTCAGACTTCATGAAGAATACAATAATTCCGATCCCAAAGAAAGCAGGCGTTGACAGATGTGAATATTACCGAACTATAAGTTTAATAAATCACAGCTGCAAAGTACTAACACGAATTCTTTACAGACGAATGGTAAAACTGGTAGAGGCCGACCTCGGGGAAGATCAGTTTGGATTCCGTAGAAATGTTGGAACACGTGAGGCAATACTGACCTTACGACTTATCTTAGAAGAAAGATTAAGGAAAGGCAAACCTACGTTTCTAGCATTTGTAGACTTAGAGAAAGCTTTTGACAGTGTTGACTGGAATACTCTCTTTCAAATTCTAAAGGTGGCTGGGATAAAATACAGGGAGCGAAAGGCTATTTACAATTTGTACAGAAACCAGATGGCAGTTATAAGAGTCGAGGGACATGAAAGGTAAGCAGTGGTTGGGAAGGGCTGGCTCACGACTGAAGACCACAACAACAACAACAACACGAAGAGAAATGAAAGGAAAGTTGCTATCTGATGGAAAATCACTATTTGGCCGAGGCAGAAACTGAAATAGACCTTCTTCAGAGTTAGTATGGAGTGGCCATTAGACGAACTGTACCTCTGAATGATGTTACAGCAATGAGAAAAACTGTATGGGCCACCTACTTTCATAAGTTGTCCACAGATGACCACCCTGTTTACGGACTTTGCCCTAAAGGAGCAGACTCTTAGTGCGGTTACCAAAACGCAAAAAAAGTGATCGAATACACCATCACAAGCATTCTCTTCCTGAGCCTGTTATGAATGAAATAAAACCAATTTTTAGAGACCTGAGTGACCCTATTTTGCTTAGTAAATGTCTTCGTGGGGGCACTCAGAATACAAATGAAAGTTTCAACCATTGCGTATGGGAAAAATTACCCAATAAAATTTTGTAGGACTAAATACATTAAAAGTTGGTGAACTGGATGCAGTGATACGTTTCAATGATGGAGTGATAAGAAGGTTCTTTTATGAAGAAAATTATAAAAATTAAAATATAAGATGATACATTTTTTATCCTTGTAATATACATAACAGGTGGAATTAAATAGGTCTAGTACCTCAGCCATCATGACATGTATATCTGGTAAAAATTTAGTCTCCTTCAAATGTATAACATTGGATCAAATAGTAGCTCAATTTGAGGAAGCATTTTGGAACAAAGTGCATCAATTGCTTTGTAATTTTTTAATAACCCTAAGCAGTTTCAAAAATATTCAAAATACTTTTAATTCGTTTAGAAAGTGTGCTGCATTACTTGATATCAACAAAAAATCTGTAAAACATATACATTATAAATTGTACCTGAAAGAAATAGGTGTTGATTTTTAGATAATATTCAAGTGAAAAAGTACCCTGTATCCTTGAGTGACAAATGGATGTTTCGTTATGTTTTCTTTCCAATTCTTATCAAACAGTTGCATTGCGTCACACCCATTCCTCAAGCAGAAGTTGATGAGTTAATCATCTGAACTGAAACCTCCGTCCAACGGGAACGGTAGTTTTCCGTACATGGATTCGTGCATTATATACTCAGTTCCCTCTGCAAGTCATGCAAGTTTGTAACGGGAACTTCCAAATACCCTGCATGTGCATATAACTACCCAATGGCTGTTTGTCGCCTCAGTGTAATCTGCAACGCTTAAAAATACGTTCAGTAGGGGTGAGGAAGTTGAGTCTTGCTTATATTCAGACTAAACTTTAAAAATGCAAGCGTGCCAGTTAATAATAACATTATTAACTAGTAATTAGTACACAACGCCTTTAAGAATTATCTCGTCTTTAGGATATCAGTTGCAAATTATATTCCAGGGTGGTCACAAAGTAACTCACGATCCGTTTGCGGCACTCGCCTCAGGTTCGCAGACTTGCCCAAGTTTTACACGAGCAACCTATTTATAACCTTCACGGACTGTATACTTTCAACGTCCACATGCTATGCAGGTAGTTCCAAAAACTGTCAACAACGTTCGCTCTAATGCCGAAACATAGCGACTGCTAAATCCCTCCTAGAAGAATTGTACAGTGAGGAGCCTCCTGGTATCTGATGTATTGTTGGTATTGTGGTATTATTAAGAAAGATGTCTATCAATAGGCAGTGAATGTTCTAGATATATTTTTTTTCTGCCTACCAGAAGTAACCAGACAATTTCTGTAAGAAAAAGGAAACTGTTTCCTCCGACTTGTTACACACGACTTTTATTATAGGTGTTATTCGAACCTACTCGTATAGCTTAACACATAACATGGTAGCTTGCGAGACTGGGAGGTGACTGAGACCTGTTTCAAATCCGCTCGGCGGTTTAACGACCGTGACTGGTTTACCAGCCAACCTGAGAGCGGTTTCTAGGCAGACACCCACGCTCGTTTAGGCAAAATCTGGGTTGGTACGTAAATTCTGCCTCAAAGAGTACGACACACAAATAGTTAGCATACGATCACTCACAGAAAGACGTCTACGCGATCCACAGCTAGGGGGCGCATTTGACTTGCCTCCCTTAGGTTGCCTTGACGGTTGTAGCGTCAGTTAGGTCATTATGCCATAAAGTTGAATAAAATAAAAACTTGTCAAATCCTGAAAAGACAGACATCATACAACACTGACGGGGAAAAAAAATCACAACACCAAGAAGGAGTTCGCGACGTAAACGAATCTTGGTACGTGTGTTTCTACATCTGAAGGATGATTTCCATTCAAATTTCGCGCCAGTCGCATAAGAGAGGCACTAGAAGCGCCATATGGTGATGCAAATAAGTTTTACTTTAAATACGGGCTGTAACGGTAGTGAGCGTTAGTTAATTTTGAGATTGGACATGGTGAGTTGGTGTTAGTCAAGATTGCATTTAAGGTGACAAAGACGCTATAATCAGCAACTCGCTGAGTCTGAAAATGGTCGTGTAGTAGGGCTACAAAAAGCTGGATGTCACTTCGAGGATATTGCAGAAAGACTTGGCAAGAATGTAGCCGCTGTACATGATAGTGTGGCAGCGGCAGAGAATGTACAGTCACAAGAAGACCTGGCTCGAGACGGTCACGTGGTACTACTGAGAGGGAAGACCATCGTGTTCGGTGTATGGCTCTGGCGCGTCGTACTGCATCTGCGGAAGCAATCTGAGCAACAGTTGGCACCACAGTGACTCAACGAAACTGTTACGAATCGGTTACTTCAAGGACAACGCCAAGCCAGAAGGCCTATAGCGAGCGTTCCACCAAATCAATGACACTTGCTACTTCAACGGTGTTAAGTTACAGTACATTGGACGACAAAGTGAAGATCATTGTATTTTCTGATGAAAGCTGGTTCTACCTCGGTGCGAGTGACGGTTTGTCAGGACGCCAGTTGAGGGTTCACAACGAACTTTATCTGCGTGCTAGAAAATCTGGACCCACACTTGGGGGGTCTGGATGCAATTTCACCGGCCGGTGTGGCCGAGCGGTTCTAGGCGCTACAGTCTGGAACCGCGCGACCGCTACGGTCGCAGGTTCGAATCCTGCCTCGGGCATGGAAGTGTGTGATGTCCTTAGGTTAGTTGGGTTTAAGTAGTCCTCAGTTCTAGGGGACTGATGACCTCAGATGTTAAGTCCTATAGTGCTCAGAGCCATTTGAACCATTTTTTTGGATGCGATTTCGCATGACCATAGTAGAACTCTCGTGGTTATCCCAGGCATCCTGTTTGCAAATTTGTACTTCACTCTGCTGATTTGACCTGTTGTGCTGCCATTCATGAAGGGCATCCAGGGGGTGTTTCAGAACAGGATAACGCTCGCCCATTCCGCTGTTGTAACCCAACGTGCTCTACAGTGTATCGACATGTTGCCTTGGCCTGATCGATCCAATCGAGCACACATGGGGTATCATCGGACAACAAACAGCATTAACTGTCCCGGTTTTGACCGACCAAATGCAACTGACACTGAACTTCATCCCACCAAATGACATGCGGCATTAGTACAACGCAATGCATGCACGTTTGCGCGCTTGCATTCAACATTTTGGCGGTTACACCTCCAGTATCCCGCCTGGACAGGCAGCGCGTGGATCTGTTCGTGTGAACTGCTTCTGAATATAGGCCGAGAGTGAAGGAAGCGAGTAGGAGCAGAAGAGGTGAAGCACATCGGTACTGCATGTAGCGTTAACACTTTTGATAGAGTCAGAAACACAAGTAAGTAACAAATGCATACATAACTTTTTCTAGGATGAGCACGTAGATGTGAAGCCGTAGTCAGTGTCTAATCCTGTAAAGTTAGGATGACAGTTCAGTATAATCTGAAAACTAACAAATACTCGTTACTGTCCAAACTTTAACTGAACGTAACTAATACAAAGTCTTAATAGCAAGTTAGCCCACTCGGTAGTAGAAGCGGTATTTCCTAGCCGTCTGCTCTTGATGAAATGAGGCAGAAATCAAGACGGCACTCGATCAGCTCCACAGCGTCGGCCAGAGGGCGCTGTGGACGGCGTAGATTAGATTAGATTAGTACTTGTCCCATAGATCATGAATACGACACTTCGTAATGATGTGGAACGTGTCAAGTTAATAAAAGGTGTCTATACAAGGTATTACATTAGACAAAATATTACATGACACTCAATAATTTTTTTTTGTTTGTTTGTGGAGGTTGGGAAATTACCCACTTACTATATCCAAAAATTCATCTAATGAGTAGAAGGAGTTGCCATTAAGAAATTCTTTTAATTTCCTTTTAAATGCTATATGGCTATCTGTCGGACTTTTGATGCTATTAGTTAAGTGACCAAAGAGTTTTGTGGCAGCATAATTTACCCCCTTCTGAGTCAAAGTTAGATTTAACCTTGAGTAGTGAAGATCATCCTTTCTACTAGTGTTGTAGCCATGTACACTGCTATTACTTTTGAATTCGTTCGGATTGTTAATAACAAAATTCATAAGTGAATATATATATTGTGAGGCTACAGTGAAGATTTCTAGCTCTTTAAATAAGTGTCTGCAGGATGATCTTGGATGATCTCCAGCAATTATTCTGATTACACGCTTTTGTGCAATGAACACTCTTTTACTCAATGATGAGTTACCCCAGAATATGATGCCATACGAAAGCAGAGAATGAAAATAGGCGTGGTAAGCTAATTTACTCAGATGTATATCGCCAAAATTTGAAATGACCCTAATAGCATAAGTAGCTGAACTCAAACGTTTCTGCAGATCCTCAGTGTGTTTTTTCCAGTTCAACCCCTCATCAATGCATACACCTAGAAATTTTGAATGTTCTACCATAGCTACCGATTTCTGATCGAAGTCTATATTCATTAATGGGGTCATTCCAATTTACTGTGTGGAACTGTATATACTGTGTTTTCTCAAAGTTTAATGAGAGCCCATTTGCAGAGAACCACTTAGTGATTTTCTGAAAAACATCGTTTACAATTTCACCAGTTAATTCTTGTCTGTCGGGTGTGATAGCTATACTTGTATCATCGGCAAAAAGTACCAGCTTTGCATATCCGTGAATATAGAATGGCAAGTCATTAATATATATTAAGAACAGCAGAGGACCCAAGACCGAACCTTGCGGCACCCCATTCTTGATTGTTCCCCAGTTTGAGAAATCACCAGGTTTTTTTTGCATATATTGTGAACTGTTTATTTCAACTTTCTGCGCTCTTCCAGTTAGGTATGATTTAAACCATATGAGCGCTGTCCCATTCATGCCACAGTACTTGAGCTTATCTAGAAGTACTCCATCATTTACACAATCAAAAGCCTTTGATAGATCACAAAAAATCCCATCGGGTGACTTACGGTTACTCAGTAGTGCCAACTTACGAGAGCGTGCACCTACGTTGTGGCATCGTAACTATCGACGCCACAACACGGGTTACTAATGTACCAGCATTTCACTTTGAAATGCCTTATCTCGCCTTACATTAATCTGTGATCTTGCAATGTTAATCACTTAAATACGCTAATGAGCCAAAACATTACGATCACCTACTTAAAATCATGTTGAACCACTTCTGGGACGCAATTTAGCAGTGATTCTGCTTACATGATAGGCTTCCAGAGGTTTGCGGCACCAGATGCCTGAGTCCAAGTCGTACACTTCCTGTAATTTACGGTTGGCTCTTGGACGCCGAGCTGGCGCTCCGTAGCGTCCGACACTAATGGCCATTAAAATTGCTACACCACGAAGATAACGTGCTACAGACGCGAAATTTACCGACAGGAAGAAGATGCTGTGATATGCAAATGATTAGCTTTTCAGAGCATTTACACAAGGTTGGCGCCGGTGGCGACACCTACAACGTGCTGACATGAGGAAAGTTTCCAACCGATTTCTCATACGCAAACAGCAGTTGACCGGCGTTGCCTGGTGAAACGTTGTTGTGATGCCTTGTGTAAGGAGGAAAAATGCGTACCATCACGTTTACGACTTTGATAAAGGTCAGATTGAAGCCTATCGCGATTGCGGTTTATCGTATCGCGACACTGCTGCTCGCGTTGGTCGAGATCCAATGACTGTTAGCAGAATATGGAATCGGTGGCTTCTGGAGGGTAATACGGAACGCCGTGCTGGATCCCAACAGTCTCATATCACTAGCAGTCGAGATGACAGGCATCTTATCCGCATGGCTGTGATCGTGGAGCCACGTCTCGATCCCTGAGTCAACAGACGGGGACGTTTGCAAGACAACAACCATCTGCACGAACAGTTCGACGACATTTGCAACAGCACGGACCATCAGCCCGGAGACCACAGCTACGGTTACCCTTGACGCTGCATCACAGACAGGAGCGCCTGCGATGGTGTACTCAACGACGACCCTGGATGCACGAATGGCAAAACGTCATTTTTTCGGGTGAATCCAGGTTCTGTTTACAGCATCATGATGGTCGCATCCGTGTTTGGCCACATCACCATACTGGCGTATCACCCGCCGTGATGGTATGGGGTGCCATTGGTTACATGTCGCTTGTTCACTTTGACGGCACTTTGAACAGTGGACGTTACATTTCAGATGTGTTACGACCCGTGTCTCTACCCTTCATCCGATCCCTACGAAACTCTACATTTCAGCAGGATAATGCACGACCACATACATTCTGCAGGTCCTGTACGGACCTTTCTGGATACAGAAAATGTTCGACTGCTTCCTCAGCCAGCACATTCTCCAGATCTCTCACCAACTGAAAACGTCTGGTCAATGGTGGCCGAGCAACTGGCTCGTCACAATACGCCAGTCACTACTCTTGATGAACTGTGGTATCGCGTTGAAGCTGCATGGGCGGCTGTACCTGTACACGCCATCCAAGTTCTGTTTGACTCAATGCCCAGGCGTATCAAGGCCGTTATTACGGCCAGAGGTGGTTGTTCTGGGTACTGATTTCTCAGGATCTATGCACCCACATTGCGTGAAAATGTAATCACATGTCAGTTCTAGTATAATATATTTGTCCAATGAAAACCCGTTTATCATTTGCATTTCTTCTTGATGTGGCAATTTTAATGGCCAGTAGTGTAGTTGTGTTTAATCGATTTCAGATAAACCGAATCTGATAGCCAAGACATCACCGTGAGCTCACTGTGATGCTCCTTAACCATTGAAACAAGATTCTGGCCTTGTGACACGAGCAGTTGTCCTGCTGGAAGATGCAGTCGCCGTTGAGGAGGGCACTAAATTAAAGGGGTTACAGGTGGTCCCTAATAGTGTCCACAGTTGTCATGGTGCCTTAGATTTCTACCACAGGTCCGATGGAAGCCCAAGTGAATGTTCCCCGTAAAATAACGTGGCTCCTTCCCGATTGGGTCCGTGGCGAGCTGCATGTTTCAAGCAGCCGTTCGCTTGGATGACGGCGTATCTGGACACGGTGATCGACCTAGTTTAACAATAAACTGGATCCATCCGATCAGGTGACACGACTCCATTGATCCGCAGTCTAGTCTTGATTATCTCGTGCTCACACTATAATTAACGATGTTATTGGGTCAGCATGGAAACCTGCAGGGGTCCTCTGCTGTGGAACACCATGTTCAACACTGTGAGGTGTACGGTGTGCTCCAAAACACTGGTGCCCGCGCCAGCACTGTACTCTGTCCAGAGATCTACCATAGATCGCCGGCTATCCTGCTTTAGAGACCGGGCAAGTAACCAATGCCTATGTTCCGCGCTGAGGTACGGACGTCCAACTTCTTGTCGCCTCCTCTTGGTTTCAGCATCCTTCAACCACTTTCCATAGTTGCTCACGACAGCAGCACGCAAACAACCGACCAGCTTCGCCGTTTCCGAGATACTCGCTCCCAGACACTAGGCCTCAACAATCTGGCTTTTGTCAAAGTCGCTTAAGTCGGCGGATTTCGGCTTTCGCGCCACTTATCGTCGCTAGAATGATTCCCCATTCGTCTCCTATCCGCCCACAGACTTCTCTTACCGCTTCACGTGCACTCAGCGCCACCACGCAGCATACAACATCATGGTGGGCAGTGGTCATAATGCTTTAGCTGATCAATGTATGTTACCTAGACAACTGTATTCCCGAATTTTTCTTACTCTACATTAATTACTTTTTGATGTTTCCATTTTTTCCGTCACGATACACTATTGGACATTAAAATTGCAGATGATGAACGGGTATTCACTGGGCAGATATATTATACTAGAACTGACAAGTGATTACATTTTCAAACAATTTGGGAGCATAGATCCTGAGAAATCAGTACCCAAACAACCACCTCTGGCCGTAATAACGGCCTTGATACGCCTGGGCATTGAGTCAGAGCTTGGATGGCGTGTACAGGTACAACTTCCCATGTAGCTTCAACACGACACCACAGTTCATCAAGAATAGTGCCTGGCGTATTGTTACGAGCAAGTTGCTCGGCCACCATTGACCAGACGTTTTCAGTTGGTGAGAGATCTGGAGAATGAGCTGGCCAGGGCAGCAGCAGAACATTTTCTGTACCCAGAAAGGCCCGCACAGGAGCTGCAACACGCGGTCCTGCATTATCCTGCTGAAATGTAGGGTTTCGCAGGGATCGAATGAAGGATAGAGCCACGGGTCGTAACACATCTGAAATGTAACGTCCACCGTTCAAAGTGCCGTCAATGCGAACAAGAGGTGACCGAGACGTGTAACCGATGGCATCTCATACCATCACGCCGGGTGATACGCCAGTATGACGATGACGAATACACGCTTCCAACGCGCATTCACCGCGATGCCGCCAAACACGGATACGACCATCATGATGCTGTAAACAGAACCTGGATTCATCCGGTAAAATGACGTTTTCCCATTCGTGCAGCCAAGTTCGTCGTTCAGTACACGATCGCAGGCGCTCCTGTCTGTGATGCAGCGTCAAGGGCAACCGCAGCCATGGTCTCCGAGCTGATAGCCCATGGTGCTGCAAATGTCATCGAACAGTTCGTGCCGGCTGTGGTGGCCGAGCGGTTCTAGGTGCTACAGTCTGGAACCGCGCGACTGCTACGGTTGCAGGTTCGAATGCTGCCTCGGGCATCGGTGTGTGTGATGTCCTTAGGTTAGTTAGGTTTAAGTAGTTCTAAGTTCTAGGGGACTGATGACCTCAGAAGTTAAGTCCCATAGTGCTCAGAACCATTTGAACCATTTGAACAGTTCGTGCAGATGGTTGTTGTCTTGCTAGCGACCCCATCTGTTGACTCAGGGATCGAGCCGTGGCTGCACGACCCGTTACAGCCATGCGGATAAGATGCCTGTCATCTCGCCTGCTAGTGATAAGAGGCCGTCGGGATCCAGCACGGCGTTCCGTATTACCCTCCTGAACCCACCGATTCCATATTCTGCTAACAGTCATTGGATCTCGACCAACGCGAGCAGAAATGTCGCGATACGATAAACCGCAATCGCGATAGGCTACAATCCGACCTTTATCAAAGTCGGAAACGTGATGGTACGTATTTCTCCTCCATACACGTGGCATCACAACAACGTTGCACCAGGCAACGCCGGTCAACTGCTGCTTGTGAATGAGAAATCGGTTGGAAATTTTCCTCATGTCAGCACGTTGTAGGTGTCGCCACCGGCGCCAACCTTGTGTGAATGCTCTGAAAAGCTAATCATTTACATATCACAGCATCTTCTTCCTGTCGGTTAAATTTCGCGTCTGTAGCACGTCATCTTCGTGGTGTAGCAATTTTAATGGCTTGTAGTGTATATATAACAAGGCCGAGTCGGACCAGTGACCCTTTCAGGTGCACAAAGAAACCCGAACTCCTACGGGAATCAGCGATCCCTGCGGATGGGGCGGGTAACGGGCAGGGGAACTACGTCAATAGTGCGTGGATAAGATGCACTTTTAGGTCGGTCAAGGGTTGTGTCCGGATGGCCAAGGCGGTCAAGGCGATTGTTCGCCAAAAATGAAAAAATCCAGGTTCGAGTCCCGGTCCGGCACAAATTTTCAACTTTCACCACTGATTTATACCAGTGCCCAACTAATGTACCTATTCCCTGACAAAATTTTTCTTTTCGTCTGGAATGAATTTAGTTTGATGACCAGGATGTATTTAAATATTTTATAGAATACTGAGGGGTAATTCTCCAGTTTCACAACTTTTTGTTGTGAGTTCACATTACTTCCTTGTACTTTTCAGACCTGGATGACAGCAAATGTACGATGGTGAACAGTTTGATTACACACCTAGCTGGTAACATCCAATACTTCCTTTCGTCCTGATGACGGTGTTGCGCTGTTTCATGGGTTCCAATTCCGACGTGAGGCCAATCCACCACCGACCACAATCCATGTAGCTGCAACCAGAGCCCATTCGTCTCACTTCATTGCGTCACAGATATGCACAAAGGGTCTGATGACTAATAAAGTGGGAAGGGGGACGGATGAGAGGGGAATCGACAGACAAACACCCTTCCATCCGTGCAGTGTTCCCCAAATTAGTTCGACACGATTTTGGATCTATTGGTTGGCGTTTTGTCTCGTTAAAAAAGAACAATGTTCGGCTATGTAGAATGGTGTCAATGTACGAAATTTTCAATAAAATAGATGGAAATTATAGGGGTAGAAGTGTGATATACAATATGCACAAGAACCAAGATGGAAAAA
This sequence comes from Schistocerca serialis cubense, assembly GCF_023864345.2. Taxonomy (NCBI): domain Eukaryota; kingdom Metazoa; phylum Arthropoda; class Insecta; order Orthoptera; family Acrididae; genus Schistocerca; species Schistocerca serialis. The sequence goes on from NC_064646.1 coordinate 342,666,541, forward strand.
TAAGACCGGAAGACCAAGAACCAATTGCCCTTATTAGAAAGGTTGTAAGATATGGATGCAGTCTTTTTCCACTAAGTACAGATTGGACGCAATCTATACTTCGAAGAGCCGGTCGCTGTGGTCGAGCGGTTCTAGGCGCTTCAGTCTGGAACCACGCGGCTGCTACGGTCGCAGGTTCGAATCCTCCCTCGGGCATGGATGTGTTTGATGTCCTTAGGTTAGGTAGGTTTAAGTAGTTCTAAGGGACTGACGACCTCAGATTTTAAGTCCTATAGTGCTTAGAACCACTTGAATTTATACTTCGAAGAAGCAATGACGGAAATGAAGGGAAGGTTCAGGAGTGGGATTAAAATTTCGGGTGGAATGATATCAGTGATAAGATTCGCTGATGACATTGCTGTTCGAAAATTTACAACTGGCTTGACCATAGAGTTTAAATATGACAGCTGCAACCACGACACCAATTCTCCAAATACAACGAACCCACTGTCGTCGGTATAGCCATACACACTAACATGCCAGTTTCTAATACATGTTACGAGAGGTTGGATATAACTCCAGTCAATAAGGGCTACTACAAAAGAGAGTTGTAGACAATCTGACAAGTAACTGTTGAAAATGTGTATGAAACAAACATGATAGACAAACTGAAACACGAAATTAACACAAAACAGAAAGACGCCCACGTGCAACGACAAACGACAAACAGATGATCACCGATATAAAACATGCACATGAGTCATAAACACAGAGAACACAAACACACAAAACGCGCCTGATAACAATTCACAGCAATAAACAAAAGGCACATTCTCACCTGCAACTCTCAGGATAGGCAACATATTCAAAAAACAAGGACTGAAAACGTGCAAAAGAAACTGATGATAACCAGCACAGACACAGACAAACACAATATATTATTTTGCAATCTATCAACTAAATTTATATCGGACAGACTGTAAAGATTTCAGCACGATCTACACAGAACACAGAACGGCATGTGAGAGTAAAAGCGGTCCTTCTATATTTGCAGAGCTCCTTATGTATATGAACCCCAGGCCAACAGACACAAACACTGACGTAAAAATTCTTAAATGCAGCAACAGTCACACACCAAAAGTTATAATAGAAGAAAATTACCATAGGCTCATACAAAAATCACAGTAGAAGGAAAAGAAATAGGGAAAGAATACACAGAACTGTGCAATGAAACTCGTCTATGCCCTACCAGAACTACGAGAATATCTAAGCACGTAACACACACACACACACACACACACACACACACACACACACATAAATACAGAGCACTCGCCAATTTACAAAGCCCATTCACAAATAACAGTTCTACACAATAGTACTTTCGGAAAATGTTTCTTTAACCTAACAAATGGTAGTTCATGAACATAACAACAAATCAGAATTTATAGCAGAATGTATGATAATGACATAATCTAAATTAGTCAAGTGGAGAAATAAAGAAGTGATAATTTCATTTAGACCTAAATATTTAATAAATATATTTATAATAACTTTAAAATATCCTGATTAATTGCAGATGACCAACTCGAGCACAGTGTCACGAGCTAATGTCAGACAGTCAGACAGACACTAATTTGTTATATTAAGTATATTAAGGTATGTATTCTATCACTGATGTTATAAGTGTAAATACCCTAATATTGCAGTTGCAAACATTATTATGCACAGTTTATTTACATGTATCTGACAGAAAATAAATTAACACGATGACAACGGTGAAGCTTCACCGAAACATGTTTGAGTTTTAAACAAGACAGAGCCGTATTTTCACTATCATATATACGAAAGATCGATATAAGCAGTAGTAATATTCACGTGTGAAAGCAAAGATAAAGAAGTAATTATTTACCCATCGTTCTGCATCCTACATTCTCAAAGAGTTTTGAGAAGATAGCCTATAATAGAATACTTAACTATCTTTCTTGTAATAACCTTTTTCACAACTTCTCATTTTGGCACCTGTAAATGATTGTTTGTACAGAAAGCAATTTACGATTTTGCAAAGTCTGTTCTGGAAGAAGTATTCGAGAAAAAATAACCTATTAACACTTTCTGTGACCATGCAAAAATTCTACTAGGGCGACTAAAACACTTAACTAAATTCACCCATCGTGCCCGGATGAAGTCCTGTCTCAACGGCATTAAACAGAGAGCCACTTTAACAAACGATGCCACAGTAACAAAAGATTAATACTGTTGTTCTGCAAAGTTTAATACTTGAACATCTGTTGTTCTTCACCTATATCAGTAACTTACCAAAGAGACTGAAGCGGTCTTCTGAAATAGTGATATTTGCAGGTGATCCCAGTTATTGATTAAAAACTAATATTTTTAATTTTCTAAGCGAAAAAAATTACTTACAGGTACCAGAAATAGAGATCAGTGGACACATCCTAAATGAAACTGCGTGAGTAAAATTCTTATGCATCCAGAAGCACAATAAGCTTAAGAGGCATCAGCACATGGTTAAGTTAGTTAATACACTTTGTAGTGCCTCTTTCCAGTTTAGATATCTCACTCCTTGTGTTGCTCTGAAGAGTGAATTGCTTGTAGAGAACCTGTTTTACATATTTTTACCCTATACTGTTGTATGGTATAATCTTCTTGCAGCTAAGTCAACAGAGAGGCGTGTAAAATTTACAACCGAAAATCTTTTCAGAGACCTCGGTATTTTTAACTCACGATTGATTATACTTACTTCCGAATGATGTGTGTAGTTTATAATAAGTGAATTTAGGATGAACTACAAAATTCACAGCCATGCTTTGGGTGCAAGTTCCAGTTATGACGTAAACTCCAGTTAAACTCTACTTTTCCTTCAAAGCTCTAGTGTTATTCTCATGGTTACATATTGAACGATGTATTTCTGAATTTATAAAGACTGTTGTTTAACCGTTACAAAAAAAAGCGTCAAATAAAAGAAATTCTGACATTTGTGACATTTTGTTCAGTTTGTATTTACTAGAGAGGTGGAAGTAGCAGATGTAGCTCAAACATTTATACCATGAATGAAGAAACCGCCATCGAGGAAATCAAGGAGGTACTCGATAACAGGCAAATATGATGCACTGCGACCATTTAATCTTCGTGCGATATTTGCATTCAATGGGCAAGTTTCAAGAGTTAAGTATGTTGGTACTGCATGTAATAATTTAAACTAACAAAAAATCAGAGAGGTGGCCACATCCGCATTTTAATTTCAATGTCATCAATTCGCTCATCAATAATTCATATGCAGTAGCGTTACTGGTGACGAATAATGGTGCCTTTATGTCAACTCCATAAAAATAAATTAATGGCTGAGCCCAAACATGAAGCAAAAAGAAAAGCGTGTGTTCACAGTAGATATTATTTTGCATCTGTGATACAAAGAAGGTGTTGTGTACTTCGAACTATTCCCCAGCCCTCTGTCCATCCCATCTGTCATGTGTTCTCAACAACTGAGACGCTTTACGGTCGTAGTACAAGAAAAACGACCTAGAAGGCTGCATCTTGCTACTGCATGATAACGCCTACCAGCATATTGTTTTGTTTCGCAAAAGAACCTAACTAACAGCATGGTTTGGAGCTCTCTTACTCTTAAGCTATAAAATATTCACCTTTTTCGCTCCTTGTCGAACAACCACCAAGAAATTGCTTCTGGAAGAAAATGCATACAATGCTTGGGTTGACAACCTCTTTAACTCCAGACCAGTAGATTTCTATGAGTGTGAAATCAAGAAACTACCTAGTCAATGTCAGATAGTTATTAGATAATATTATTTTGGTAGTGATTAATTTGCTTCTTGTTTTTAACTGATGTTCAATAAACGAACAAAAATCGCTGTAAAACATGAATAATAGATTAACCACAATTTTTCATGATAAACTTATTAAAAAGTACTCGTAATATGAGAAAAAAGTTCATTACATTAAAATATTACACAATTTTGAATTCATTGTAGTCTGTCTCTAACTGAAGTTCTGTGTCATGCATAGCATTTCACTATTACGACACTGGCGGAGAAAGTAGACACACAAAGAATCCTAACTGACAAATTCTGTATTTACATAAAACTAAACTGTATCGGCAGAAGGAGACAAGTGCTAGCATTAACAAGTAAGTGCTAGTATCAACAACGCTGCGATTCTGCAATTTCATAATTTTTTTTCAGCTTCAGATCCATAGGATAATGAATGGTGGTTATGATAAAAGCAATGGAAAATATTTCTTAGTTTTCTTGCTGATTTTCGATCTGACAACTTGTAGTTCAGATAGAGACTGAGTAAAAAGTTGCCAGTACTTCTAGACCGTAAATGAGACTGGAACCAACAGCTAAACCAGTTTCCATTTGACAAAGGAAGCTCATTACCAGAGCTAGATTGCCAGGGCTGCTTTCATTACTCATAGTTATAGATAACACAGATAATTAACTTTTTACGTGTGAGATTAGTGAAATGGCCTTCTGGACTCAAAATTATAAATTTATTAATCCGATACTGCAGCTTAAGAGAAAATCACTCAGAATATTTTAGGAAAATGACAAGAAAATTTAGCAGGATAATTCTGTGCCATTCCACAAAGTAACTCGACTACAACAGAATTGCCAAACATTCTGCAATGTTGCCAAGTTTCAGTTACAGTAGTGGCTTGAAGAACATGCGTCTCCAGCTGACATCCTTTTTAAGTGTGCTGCACATTAGGAGCATTTTAAAGACCTGGAGCAGACAACTGCGGAGTTGACCAGAGGTGAAGATCTGACAGGCATAAGTTCAATTCCCATTTCTGTAACAAGAATTAGGAGATAGTTGTTATTAATAACACTCGGAAGCACCGACTGCTACCAATATTCTTGTGCATAATACCGAGAAAACGCCCCTGAACAACTGACAAAATTCTGTCGGGTGATGTTGGATTCCCTCTGTTGAACAGAACTCTTTGCCAACCCTGGCAGTCAGTAGTTTCACTCCTGGAAGATGATGGCAGAGACAGCCATTAGATTAAGAAATTTGATTAACATGGTACGGCTTAAAAATCGAGAATATTTTATTCATGTTTACGTATGATGAACATCGGGAGAAACACGTAAACCACATTATCTTCTTCGAACAGTGAAGCTTGAAGGAAGTCTTTCAATATTTTATCTGATAATATCGAGATTTTTCGTTGGTGGTAGGGTACACTTAGTGACAAAATAATTGTTAAGATTTATAGAACTACTTTGAGTGAGCATTAGATGTTGCAGGTACGTTTATCATTCTCGATTAGTAAGCGTCAAGGCGATAATAACCCCTGTCATATAGCAGGAAATGTTCTTGATTGTATTCTGAGCATCAGAAAGTCATAACGTGTCTTCTCTGTCCTATACATAATCGAAAGATGTGAATACTGGAAAAACAAATAAGATCCCCTCACCTTCTTCCAGCATTCCTCAGTGAAATGGAAATGTTATTTTTCATGAGATGCCATATAATCTGATCAGAGTTCATGTTTTTATGTGTATTGATCACTGAAGATTATGGCTGTTTCAGATTCCGAACATACGTAACGTTAGCTGAGTGTTCATAGTATTCTGTCTAATTCATAGAGATACACAAAGGAAGACAGCAGTGAGTGTTAATTTAATACTTTATTGTCCACTTCATACATAATATCTGCAAAATACATATTTTGTAGCAAAACAGTGTGGATAAGAAGCAGAGTGTGTGGGACACGTTAGCGGCGGCGTCTGTGATGCAGGGTGCGAGGTGCGCGCGACGTTCAGTTGGCGGGGCAGCTGAGGGAGGCGCAGCAGCGCGGGTACTTGGCGTTGCGGTTGCCCTCCTCGATGCGGCAGCCCTTCTTCGGGGTCACTGGGTCACACCTGCAACACGCGACAACACACTCAGAGCTGGCTGCTAAACAGCAACAAGTGCCGGCTAATACTAACATGTCATTTATCACCTTCATTAGATTAAGGCCATCAATTGCTATCTAAGACAGACTGTGATATGCTACAACTCTACAATCTTATATTTCACATAATATGGTGTTTTATCTATTTTTGAATGGTGGGCTCCATGTGGTTCCCAAGTCGTGCAGCGACCGTAAACCATAAAATTGCGACTGGTTGCTGCATATTTGGTAATTTTGTCTATTTTGCCGCAGCTATCACTACATCGCACTGCTTAGCAAAAAAATGAAGAACCCAGAAGAAACGGTCAGATGTCATTCTAACTTCGTACACATATAAACACTCTGTAGGTATATAAATCATAAGATGGCAGTGGTGGTAAGTTCCTATGGGACCAAACTGAGCCGGCCGGTGTGGCCGTGCGGTTAAAGGCGCTTCAGTCTGGAACCGCGTGACCGCTACGGTCGCAGGTTCGAATCCTGCCTCGGGCATGGATGTGTGTGATGTCCTTAGGTTATTTAGGTTTAATTAGTTCTAAGTTCTAGGCGACTGATGACCTCAGAAGTTAAGTCGCATAGTGCTCAGAGCCATTTGAACCAAACTGATGAATTCGTCGGTGTCTAGGCTTACACACTACTTAATCTAAGTTAAACTAACTTACGCTAAGGACAACACACACACCCATGCCCGACGGAGGATTCGAACCCTCGAAGGGGAGAGCCGCGCGGACCGTGGCATGGCGGCCTATACCACGCGGTTACACCAAACGGCTAAGTCATCAGAGTTTTAATTCTCATTCTAATTCAAATATCGATATTTTTTCCAAAAATTTCACGTCCGACCTTTCTCTTTGAATGTGTGAAGCGAGTATAGGTGGTGGAAAAGAAGAATTCGATTGTACTGGTGGGTACGAATGGGATAACAAGATTCCTCCGTGAAGAAAGAGCACAATTTTCAACGCAACTGGTGTGCTATTTCTTCACATCGACATTCTTCAGAAACAGTTGCCGAAAATTGTGAACAAAACTCTGATGACAAGACTGCTCTTTGAGGTCGGCGGAGACGTGTGAGGGGAAATGCTGATGCAAACGGCGCTCGACTTTACGGACAGAAACTGCAACCTTTACCTTCAGCACGCAGTTTTGACACTACAACTGCTAGGTCTTTGGGGTCTGCAGGAGTGAAAAAACAGAGAAGTTGACATGAAGTGTTCCAGGCAAGTCCGATATGTGACGAAACCTAACAAAGGATCCATCAGACACCTTTTATTGTGCCAGTTATATGCAGTTACCATTGTTAGCAAAGTGGTTATCCCCAGGCGTGAACGTGCATCGTTTTCCTTTCAATTCTTACTCTGAGGGGGATAAGCAGGTTGCTAGCATGTTGATGTACAGAATATCTAATAATAAATCAATACTTAAGTATCCAGTTCTAAAACTGGCAGTATATTTACAATGTGCGGACGACATTTTTATAGACCAGTGCGTCGATATTTCATTCGTCGACCTACATACATATCGATACACACTTCGATATATCAGCAGTCGGTAAAGTCATATTTCAAATATCGATATGTCGGATTCCCAATGTTTTTAAAAATATCAACAGTCCTAGTGTCTAGTGTCGCTACCAGGTCTGGAAAGGTACGTAAGGGGGCGTGCATATTGGCGGATGTTAGGTGATCACTGTCAAGGACACTGAGATGCGACGTACTCGTGTAAGACTGCATTATCAGCACCTAACTTATTTTAATAGGGGCCTCATTGTGGGTCTCATCTGGACAGATCGTCGAATCATGCAGTGTCCAGATTTTGAGGCATTCGAATCTGACAGTGGCCTGATGTTGGACTGCATGGGAACTTGAGAGCAGGCATAGTCGTCCCCAAGTTTCCAGTCGACAAAATCTGGCCACCACAGGGTAAGAGCGCCGTGTTGAGCACCAAGCACGTACTAACCACTTCACATCTGAGCCTGCCATCCGAAAGCAAATAACGGACTCCTTACAACACTGTGTGTCATTAAACACTATGTGTCATTAAGCACATGGGTCGGAGACTATCAGCTGGGCTACGGAATTACCATCACATACGTAGGTTGGCGTAAAACCACAACACACACGGCTGTTTTTGGAGTGGCGTCGTGACTGATGAATATGGAGATGAACAGCGTTGCATTGTGTTCAGTGATGACTCGCGGTTCTGCTCTACCCAGGATAACCATCGAGTTGCAACATTTGGAAGCCTACGGAGGCGATCTCGAGAGAGGTAAATTTTTCCAATGTTTTAGAGAGACAATGCTATGTTACAACGTCATGGTGCGGAGAGCCATCGGGTATGATTCAGGTGACTGCTGGTAATGACTGAAGGAACTCTGCGCTACAACAGTACACCACAGACATCCTGCCTCCTCATATCCTTTCGTGTTACCTCTCATGCGACAGTATCGTGGATACACTTTTTAAGAGAACAATACTCGTGCAAATATAGCACATGTCTCTGTGAACTGTCTGCGTGATATACACTCCTGGAAATGGAAAAAAGAACACATTGACACCGGTGTGTCAGACCCACCATACTTGCTCCGGACACTGCGAGAGGGCTGTACAAGCAATGATCACACGCACGGCACAGCGGACACACCAGGAACCGCGGTGTTGGCCGTCGAATGGCGCTAGCTGCGCAGCATTTGTGCACCGCCGCCGTCAGTGTCAGCCAGTTTGCCGTGGCATACGGAGCTCCATCGCAGTCTTTAACACTGGTAGCATGCCGCGACAGCGTGGACGTGAACCGTATGTGCAGTTGACGGACTTTGAGCGAGGGCGTATAGTGGGCATGCGGGAGGCCGGGTGGACGTACCGCCGAATTGCTCAACACGTGGGGCGTGAGGTCTCCACAGTACATCGATGTTGTCGCCAGTGGTCGGCGGAAGGTGCACGTGCCCGTCGACCTGGGACCGGACCGCAGCGACGCACGGGTGCACGCCAAGACCGTAGGATCCTACGCAGTGCCGTAAGGGACCGCACCGCCACTTCCCAGCAAATTAGGGACACTGTTGCTCCTGGGGTATCGGCGAGGACCATTCGCAACCGTCTCCATGAAGCTGGGCTACGGTCCCGCACACCGTTAGGCCGTCTTCCGCTCACGCCCCAACATCGTGCAGCCCGCCTCCAGTGGTGTCGCGACAGGCGTGAATGAAGGGACGAATGGAGACGTGTCGTCTTCAGCGATGAGAGTCGCTTCTGCCTTGGTGCCAATGATGGTCGTATGCGTGTTTGGCGCCGTGCAGGTGAGCGCCACAATCAGGACTGCATACGACCGAGGCACACAGGGCCAACACCCGGCGTCATGGTGTGGGGAGCGATCTCCTACACTGGCCGTACACCACTGGTGATCGTCGAGGGGACACTGAATAGTGCACGGTACATCCAAACCGTCATCGAACCCATCGTTCTACCATTCCTAGACCGGCAAGGGAACTTGCTGTTCCAACAGGACAATGCACGTCCGCATGTATCCCGTGCCATCCAACGTGCTCTAGAAAGTGTAAGTCAACTACCCTGGCCAGCAAGATCTCCGGATCTGTCCCCCATTGAGCATGTTTGGGACTGGATGAAGCGTCGTCTCACGCGGTCTGCACGTCCAGCACGAACGCTGGTCCAACTGAGGCGCCAGGTGGAAATGGCATAGCAAGCCGTTCCACAGGACTACATCCAGCATCTCTACGATCGTCTCCATGGGAGAATAGCAACCTGCATTGCTGCGAAAGGTGGATATACACTGTACTAGTGCCGACATTGTGCATGCTCTGTTGCCTGTGTCTATGTGCCTGTGGTTCTGTCAGTGTGATCATGTGATGTATCTGACCCCAGGAATGTGTCAATAAAGTTTCCGCTTCCTGGGACAATGAATTCACGGTGTTCTTATTTCAATTTCCAGGAGTGTATGTTCCGAGTAAGGTTTTAAGGGATGTGAAAGATCCATCATGGTTTAATAGCCATATTAGAAAATCGCTATGTAAACAAAGAGCACTTCATCTCAGATTCAAGAGAAGTAAAAACCTAGCTGACAGACAAAAGCTGAACGAAGTGAAAATGAGCCTAAGGAGAGCAGTGAGAGAAGCGTTCAATGATTTTGAAAGCAAGACGTTGTCAACCGAACTGAATGAAGACCCTAAGAGATCTTGGTCGTATGTAAAATCAGTGACTGGGTCAAAATCATCTATTCATTCTCTCAGCGACCACGCCGGCACCGAAACGGAAGATAACAGCGAAGGCCGAAATACTGAATTCGGTCTTCCGAAGTTGTTTCAACCTGGAAGATCGTAACAGTGTCCCTCCTTTCAATCGTCGTACGAACGTCGAAATGGCAGACATTGAGATGACCGACCGCGGAAATGAGAAGCAGCTACAATAGCTTAGTAGTGGAAAGGCGTCAGGACTAGATAGGATACCTGTAAGATTCTATAAAGATTATGCGAAGAACTTGTTCCCCTTCTAGCAGAAATTTATCGTAGATCGCTTGAGCAACGAAAGGCACCTAACGACTCGAAAAAAGCGCAGGTGGTTCCCGATTTTAAGAAAGACCGTAAGACAGATCCATACAATTACAGACCTATATCGTTGACGTCAATCTGTTGTAGAATTATGGAACATGTTTTATGCTCAAGAATTATGACGTTGTTGAAAAATGAACATCTCCTCTATAAAAATCAACATGGATTTCGTAAACAGAGATCCCGCGAAACTCAGCTCGCTCTGTTCCTCCATGGGATTCACAACACAGTGGACAACGGCGCTCAGACTGATGCCGTGTTCTTTGATTTCAATAACGCATTTGACAGAGTCCCGCATTGTCGTTTAATGAAAAAAATACGAGCTTACGGAGTATCGGAGCAGACCTGCGATTGGATTCAACGAAACTAAATCAACAGATGTAAAGGTAATATCCGGAGAACTACAGGGAAGTGTGAAAGGACCGTTGCTGTTTACAATACAAATAAATGATCTAGTAGAAAGCGTCGAATGCTCTTTAAGGCTATTCGCAGATGATGCAGTTGTCTGTACCAAAGTAGCAACGCCAGAAGATAGGAAGAATTTGCTGAACCACCTACAGAGAATTGATGAATGGTGCAGACCCTGGCGGTTGACCCTGGACGTAAATAAATGTAACATATTGCGCATATATAGGAAAATAAATCCACTACTGTGCTGCTACACTATTAATGACAAACAGCTGGAGACAGCGTCTGCCGTAAAATATCTAGGAATAACTATCCAGAACGACCTTAAGTGGAATAACCACATAAAACAGATAGTGGGAAAAGCAGACACCAGACTCACATTCATCGGAAGAATTTTAAGGAAATGTAACTTATGCACGAAAGAAATGGCTTATAAGGCGCTTGTTCCCCAGATTCTTGAGTATTTGTCATCTATCTGAGATCCCTATCAGGTAGGACTGGTAGAGGAGATAGGGAATATCCAACGAAGAGCAGCGTGTTTCATCACGGGATCACCGCATTGGAGTACACTACAGCAGCGTTATTCTAACTTTAAACCACTGTCGTGAGGCACCAAGTTCTTTCTCGCCAGCTGTCAACAATACTGGCTGACAATCGCTGCTGCAAATTATGGCTATTGGACAACCTGAGAAGAATGCAGCTGATCTAACTGCTTTTTTAGAGGTAACTGGCTGAGATATGTGTACACAGATAGTATGTAAGCGCCTCTACACTATCAATTGTGCCTTCTAGGCGCCCATTACAAACAAAAGTACGAAACCTCTAGAACTGTAGTACGCGAAGAAGGTGAGCAGCGGAAAACTGCAGTGGAAAGCGAATTGATGGTGTCGGGTTATCTTCATTGACGAGAGCAGCATTTGTATGGCATCTGATGAGTCCCGTGGAAAAGCGTGTAGGTGACCAGGTACGAACGCATGTCCTTCGCATACAGTCTCAAAGATTCAGCTATGAGGTGCGTCAGTTTTGCGACGGTATCGTGTACGGACGTCGGAATCGCTATCAAGTTGTGATGTATTCATATTTCGAGACGATAAGAAGACATTGCTCGCAATTCGTGATCATCTTCCTTCCGGAGGTAAGAATCAACCGAATTGACTAATCTGGCGTATCTGTTGACGGTAACCTGGTTAGGCACGCTTGGGACCAAGTTGAAACTTGCAGTGCACCATCGCAGGAACCCTCTTCATGCACAGCATGAGCTCAGAAGGGCCGTCCTCGGAGACTTGGGCAGCCTTGAACATCAACGTCCTTTCTACGCTGTGGATACCATGCCAAGGAGGAGCCAAGCTTATTACAATGTATAAGGTTGAGCAACAGGATATTGGATGCTACCCAATAGCATGCGAGGGCTGTTCAGAAAGTAAGTTCCGACTGATCGAGAAATGGAAACCACAGTGAAAATCAGAAATGTTTTATTTGTAACAGTTAGCTACACCTTCCAACAACTTCTGACTTAGACATTTGTCGTAGCGTTGTACCAACTTTCCAATACCCTCATCATTGAAGGCAGCCGCCAGTGCTTCCCGCCAATTCTCTACGCTGGCCTACAGTTCGTTGTCTGCGCCAAAATGTTGTCTTCATAGCCAGCGGTTTATGTGAGCAGAGATAAAACTCAAAGTGAGACAATTACAGTCTGTATTGTGGGTAATCAGACATTTCCAACTGAAAACGATGCAGGAGAATCTTGATTGCCCCTGCAGAATGCGGTTGAGAATTGTCTTAAAGAAGAAACCGCATGACAGTTATGTAATGTTGGCTGCATAGCTTCAGGCGAAATTTCGCATCAGCTACTCGTATTTGGCGGGAGACACTATTTTCTAGACATCTTTACGCGCTCACTGTGAGCTCAAAAATGAGAAGAACGAGGTGATGCTGTCTAGGGTCATACACTGCACAATACATCTGTGCAAAGCTTTATCGGATTTTCATAGTCGTTTCCATTTCGCGACCGATCGGATCTTATTTTCTGAACACCCCTCGTATTTTGATTCCACAACTCAACACTTTTAGACAGATTATCTCTCTTTTCTTCTTCTTCTTCTTCTTCTTCTTCCATATAAGCCATCAGACGACCACGACATTCAATTACTGTGTTTGGGGTGTTGATGTTCGTCCCGTAGCTTCGCATTCTCTGGTAGCTCGCAATTTCTGCAGATCTATCATTTCCGCCAGTCATGGTGACTTGATCATCTTCTTTCATCAGTAATCGAGAAGCTGACTGGTCAACCTGCTGCGATGCATCATGTAGACATGTTCCTAACCACGTCCATGATTTTTTCAGAGTATTTCTAGAGTTGCTGTTTGGTCGTCTTTTATGTTTGTTAATTTCCTCGACTGGTTCCCGAATCTTCCTCATTATCTTTCTCTTCTGAATCTTAAGTTTCTCTGTGAGACCCTACGTTTTGAGTACTAGACACTCTACATGGATACTCTTCAAATCACGTTTAAGTGCCTGGCAGAGGCTTCATTGAACCACCTTCACAATTCTCTGTTATTCCAATGTATAGCGCGCGGAAAGAATGAACTATATCTTCCCGTACGAGCTCTGATTTCCCTTATTTTATCGTGGTGATCGTTCCTCCCTATGTAGGTCGGTGTCAACAAAATACTTTCGCATTCGGAGGAGAAAGTTGGTGATTGGAATTTTGGGAGGAGATTCCGTCGCAACGTCCAGCTCAAATCCTATATCATTTCTGTGACACTGTCTCCCATATTTCGCGATAATAAAAAATCGTGCTGCCGTTCTTTTAACTTTTTCGATTTACTCCGTCACTCCTATCTGGTAAGGATCCCACACCGCACAGCAGTATTCTAAAAGAGGACGGACAAGCGTAGTGTAGACAGTCTCCTTAGTAGGTCTGTTACAGTTTCTAAGTGTCCTGCCAATAAAAGGCCGTCTTTGGTTAGCCTTCCCCACAACATTTTCTATGTGTTCCTTTCAATTTAAGTTGTTCGTAATTGTAATACTTAGGTATTTAGTTGAATTTACGACTTTTAGATTAGACTGATCTATCGTGTAACCGAAGTTTAACGAGTTCCTTTTAGCACTCATGTGGATGACCTCACACTTTTCGTTATTTAGGGTCAACTGCCACTTTTCGCATCATCCTGGTATCTTTTCTAAATCGTGTTGCAGCTGTTTTGATCTTCTAATGACTATTAGTCGATAAACGACAGCGTCAGCTGCAAACAACCGAAGACGGCTGCTCAGATTGTCTTCCAAATCGTTTATATAGATAAGGAACAGCAAAGGATCTATAACACTACCTTGGGGAACGCCAGAAATTACTTCTGTTTTACTCGATGACTTTCCGTCAATTACTACGAACTGTGACCTCTCTGACAGGAAATCACAAATCCAGTCACATAACTGAGACGATATTCCATAAGAACGCAATTTCCCTACGAGCCGCTTGTGTGGTACAGTGTCAAAATGACTCAAATGGCTCTGAGCACTATGGGACTGAACAGCTGAAGTCATCAGTCCCCTAGAACTTAGAACTCTTAAACCTAACTAACCTAAGGACATCACACACATCAATGCCCGAGGCAGGATTCGAACCTGCGACCGCAGGGATCGCGCGGATCCAGACTGAAGCGCCTAGAACCGCTCGGCCACACCGGCCGGCCCAGTGTCAAAAGCATTCTGGAAATCCAGAAATACGGAATCGATCTGAAATCCCTTGTCAATAGCACTCAACACTTCATGTGAATAAAGAGTTAGTTGTGTTTCACAGGAACGATGTTTTCTAAACCCATGTTGACTGTATGTCAATAAACCATTTCCTTCGAGGTAATTCATAATGTTCGAACACAATATATGTTCCAAAATCCTGCTGTATATCGACGTTTACGATGTAATTTTGTGGATTACTCCTATTACCTTTCTTGAATATTGGTGTGACCTGTGCAACTTTCCAGTCTTTGGGTACGGATCTTTCGTCGAGTGAACGGTTGTATATGATTGTTAGGTATGGAGCTAATGCATCAGCATACTCCGAAAGGAACGTAGCTGGTATACAGTCCGGACCAGAAGACTTGCTTTTGTTAAGTGGTTTAAGTTGTTTCACTACTGCGAGGATATTTACTTCTACGTTACTCATGTTTGCAGCTGTTCTCGATTCGAATTCTGGAATATTTGCTTCGTCTTCTTTTGTGAAGGCATTTCGCAAGGCTGTGTTTAGTAACTCTACTATGGCAGCACTGTCTTCGATAGTATCTCCATTGCTATCGCCCAGAGAAGACATTGATTGTTTCCTGCCGCTAACATATTTCACATACGACCAGAATCTCTATGGATTTTCTGCCGGGTTTCGAGACAAAGTTTCGTTGTGGAAACGGTTATAAGCATCTCGCATTAAAGTCCACGCTAAATTTCGAGCTTTTATAAAAGATCGCCAATCTTGGGGATATTGCGTGTTTAAATTTGGCATGTTTGTTTCGTTGTTTCTGCAACACTGTTCTAACCTGTTTTGTGTATCAAGGAGGATCAGCTCCATCGTTTGTTAATTTATTTGGTATAAATCTCTCAATTGCTGCCGATACTATTTGTTTGAATTTAAGCCTACGCAGCATATACGGCTCCAGAGCAGATGACTGTCTGGTAGTGGTTCATTTTTGTGTTAGACGAAAGACTCTTTTTGTTATAGGGGCTTATGGTCAGTTGACATGCCAGTTCCAACTTCTTCATTCGAGTTGATAATGCTCGGACAGACTGGGTCCCAGCAGTTCTCCCAGGAGCTTGAACCTGTCGGTATTCTCGATTTCTCCCTCAAGATGCAATGTAGGTGAAGGATCACTGATGTGATTTATTGTGTTTTTTCAAGAGACATATTTAGCGCTGTATTTGCTGCTTCTTGAATGAGAACATTGAGCTGATTCACTGAAGTTTCTACTGAACTCTACAGAAGTGTCAGATCGTCGCGAATACTAGGCAATCAGCACTGAACCCAATGTATCTGCGCCGCTGATAGACACCACTTGAAAGTCTCTGTCTAGCTTACTCCTTCCGCCATTCTCTTTTTACTTTGTCTAGTTCACCGTTGAAGAGATGAGGAGTTCATCTCCCTGTGTTTATTTCCAGCAATTAATAGTTTTTTTCTTTAGGTTCGTATGACTCAATTCTTTCATTCCCTGCTCGACTTGAAACCAACAGCATTCACAGATATGCGGGTGAAGCAAAACTTTCATTAGTTTATTTATCAATCTCTTTGGTCATTTTTCACCACAGTAGGGGAACTCCTGGCTTCACCATAGACATCAACTACTACAAATTAGTAGCATTAGATCGTACTCTACCGCATTTTCAAATTAAACACCTACTGCCAATTTAAATTTGAAAAAAAAATCCTAAAACAACATGAACAACCATTCGTGCTATCATTACACCATCAATGGAAAATAATACGCATTGTTCCAGATCATACTAGCTGTGGGTTCTTGTCTCCCTCTGGGAGGTGCTGTAGGCTGTCAGTCGCCGGTCCTTCCACTGAAGCCTCTCTAGTGGCTGATGGTGTACCAGCATTGGCTGACAAGTAGCCACTATAAAATTAACTGTCCTTTCCTGTACATTACTTAATTTCATTGTCCTTGAAAGACATTGTTAGCTTTCTTAATGTCTCCTGTGTCATTAAGTTCAGTAAATTTATCTTTGTGTCTGTTCCAGTTATAATTAAATTTTCATTGAGACATTTGAGTCTCATCTTTATCCACTATAATGATGGACGCTGAAGATATGAATTAAAAGCTGTACCACGGCCAGCAGTTGAACCCTGGTCTCCTTGTTTAATAGGCAGGAATGCTAGCCACTATACCACCACAGCACTGTCGCTACGTTGCTGCATGGATTACTCAAGTCCAATGCCCTCCGCAACACAAACTTAATATACTGTCCTTTTCTTCCCGTTCTTAGATCATCACTACTGCCAAGGCTCTCTGGTATTGGAATAGCATCCCAGCGTTGGATCTTGTAATTAAATTTTCCTTGAGACAATTGAGTTTCACCTTTATCTATGATAACGATATAGGCTGAAGAAATGAGTTGAAATCCGTGCCACAGCCTGGACTTGAACCCATGTCTCCTTAATTACTAGGCAGGACTGATAGTGCTATTCCAATGCCAGGGATCCTCGGCGCTAGTGCTAATCTAAGAAAGGGAAAATAAGCAGCATATATGAATTGAAGTTTGTGCTGGGAAGGGTATTGGACTTGGATATTCCGTGTAGCAATCTCATCCATAGTGCTGCAGTAGTGCAATGGCTATCATTCTTGCCTAGCTAAGAAGAAGACCTGGGTTCAAGTCGTGGCAATGACACAAATTTTAATTCATTTCTTCGGCTTCCATCATTATTCCACTTATGTTACTATCAACGTCTGTCTTCCGTCAGAACATCTGGCACTCAAGTATTACGTAATCAGGCATTTCTTCAGGAGCGGGTCGTTCAAAACTTTGTGTAGGCCTTTTCCGTGTCTTAGACAAATATTAGCAGTAGGGACTGCTAATGGAGTACACAGTTTAAGTGTTGATCAGCAAACTTTTAATTTTTAACCACTAACGAACTTATGGAAAAATTTCCTAATCTCTGCGACCTTTTTGAGGTTTTTACCATTGTTTATGTCACGTGTCTAATTCACTGCTTGTTACAGACTAATTGACTAGCTTCCTGTCTAACTTTGTCGAATACGCCTTTGACGAATAACTAACGGCTTGTTGCTGAATCACCACTTCTAAAGCATAGCCCAACTATAGGTAGTTATGCGTCTGTTCGAGTAGTCCCAAACGGCTCAATACTTCCGAGAATAATATTTCTGTGGAGTCATGTTACCACCACGGCAAGTCTCACTAAGTTAAGTCGCTGAGGACGCCGTCGGTGCAGCACGACGAGACTGCTGGCACTAACGTAACCGTGTCGATAAATTTGGACGTGGTTGTGTACATGTCGCCAGCCGCATCTTGCAGCAGAAAGACAGTAAGTATGACCATCTGTTGATGTCGAATAGTGGTTTCGGTGAGATATGGTAGGACTTGCACAATGTCACACAGCGTAAAAAGTTTTTCATCCTACACTGATGGAGAAAAATCGAAACACCAAGAAGACATTGTGTGACATAAAGGAAAGTTGGTAGGCATTTTTATAAATCTCAAAGATGATGTGTAATGAAATTTTGCGCCTGTCGCATAAGAGTAGCGCTACTAGCAGGTTTGCTTTACGGTCGTGTGCGTTAGTTACCTTTGAGGTTGCACATGGTGAGTTGATTTTAATCAAGAATGCCTTTAAAACTACGAAGACGCTATTATCAATACCTCACAGAGTCTGAACGAGGTCTTGTGAAAGGGCTACACGAATCTGTATGCTCCTTCTGCGCTACTGAAGAAAGACTTGGCAGGAATGTAGCCACTGTACTGACTGCTGGCAGCGGTGATCACCAGAATGCACGGTCGCAAGAAGACTGGGCTCCAGACGGCCACGTGATACTGCCGAGTAGGCATGCCATCGTGTTCGGTGTGTGGTTCTGGCACGTTGTATTGTATCAGCAGCAGCAATTTGAGCAGCAGTTGGCACCATAGTGTCATTTTGCAGCGTACATTCCACCGACCGCAAACCACCGCTTGCGACTTCAGTGGTGTCAAGCAAGAGCTCTCACTGGAGGGCAGGTTGGAGACCTGTAGTACTCGTATTATCTGATGAAAGCTGGTTCTGCGTCGTACCAGTGACGGCTGTGTCTTCGTTAGGAGGAGGGCACTGGAGGACCTGCAACCAACCTCTCTGATTGCTAGACACACTAGACTACATCTGGACTTATGGTTTGGGATGCGATTTCATATGACAGCAGGAGTTCTCTCGTGGTTATCCCATGCAAACTGATTGCAAAATTGTACGCCAATCTGGTGATTGGAGCTCATGTGCTGCCATTCATAAACAGCAATCCAGACGGTGTTTTCCAACAGGATAATGCTCGCCCATATGCCGCTGTTGTAACCCAACAAGCTAAACGAAGTGTCGACATGTTGTCTTGGCCTGCTCGATCAGCAGATCTGTCTCCAATAGAGCACATGTGGGACATCATCGGACGACAGCTCCAGCATCATCAACAAACAGTCTCTGGTCTGAGTGACCAAAAGGCATGGAACTCCCTCCCACAAACTGACATCCGGCACGTGTAGAACAAAATGCGTGCACGATTGCAGTCAACATTCTGGCGGTTACCCGGTTATTAATGCATTAGTATTTCACATTTGTTATGGCTTATATCGAGCTTACATTAACCTATGATCTAGCAAAATTTATCAGTTAAATACATTATCCAGACAAGTGTATTCCCGAAATTTTATTGCTCTTCATTAATTATTGTTTGGTGTTGCCATTTTTCCGTCAATTTATTTTTTATACATATTCTGTCTTGTGTATGTGTAAACGTTTGTGTATGACGTAAAATCGAGCTTGAGTATAGATTAAAATGTGTGTGAAATCTTACGGGACTTAACTGCTAAGGTCATCAGTCCCTAAGCTTACACACTACTTAACCTAAATTACCCTAAGGACAAACACACACACCCATGCCCGAGGGAGGACTCGAACCTCCGCCGGGATCAGTCGCACAGTCTATGACTGCAGCGCCTTAGACCGCTCGGCTAATCCCGCGCGGCCAAGTATAGATTAACATCGTAGTTTGTGAGCATACAGTCACGTCAATGACCGCCACCCATAAAAACCGTTAAAAAGTGACTAGTGTGACGATGTAATCGGTGTGTGTGCGCGTGCGCACGCGCACGTGTGTGTGTGTGTGTGTGTGTGTGTGTGTGTGTGTGTGTGTGTGTGTTTGTTTTGATTTATGGACGCTCAACCCCGGGGTTATCATCTTCTGTGCTCGCGAGCGGAGGCATTAACGGTCAGTGCGACACGAACAATAAAACCGCTTCGAAAGAGTCGCAATCGTGCTGACTGAAGTGATATTGACATATCAGATACGTGATCCGTCTGGAATAGGTACATGAGCACTTATATAAACACTTTTTAATATGTTACAGAGGGATCACACTACATAATTTGGGATATAAAATATTCTCTAATATACTATTTGACACAATACTGTCGATCATACAGACGGAGATGGGGCCGTACCAATGCGGATTCCTTCCTGGGAAGTCAACTATAAATCAAATATTCACCTTAAGACAAATCATGGAAAAAGCAAACGAATACAGAGTTGGCACGCCTCTTTATAGATTTCAAAGTAGCATATGATAGCATAAATAACAGTTATATCAAGCTCTAGATGAACTGGTAATCTCTAGGAAGTTGGTAGGGCTGGTGAGAATGACAATGAGCGAAACACAAGGTAGTGTAAGAATAGGAGGAATGATGCCTTCTCTTTAATGCCGCCCTGGAGGAGGTGATGAGAAACATAAACCTTCTGAATAGGGGAACGATCTTCTATAAATCAGTGCAGATACTGGCCTACGCAGATGACATAGATATAATAGCACGAACCCAAAAAGCAATGGAAGAGACATTTACAGCTCTCGAACAGGCCAGTAGGAACATGGGGTTAATTATTAATGAACAAAAAACAAAATATATGGCAGCTGGAAAAGCACATAGAGAAAATGTGCCAAATGTAATAACAGTGGGCAACTATACAGCTGAGAGAGTTGAACATTTCAAGTACCTGGGCTCGACAGCTACACATCTAAATGACACCTCCTATGAAATTAAGCAGAGATTAATACTAGTAGGCAGTGCCTATTTTGCCCTTAGAAGACTTCTATCCTCAAGGCTCCTCACTCGTACCACGAAATTAACTATGTATAAATCGGTTATACGATCAGTGCTTACATATGCCTCTAAAGCCTGGACATTAACAACTAAAGATATTGAAACACTGGATGCATTTGAAAGAAAGGTACTTAGACGAATTATCGGCCCAATCTGTGACAGAGGAAGATGGAGAAGGAAATACAACCATGAGTTGTATATCAGATACAAAAATCAACGCATCAGAAGGATAGTGCAATCATCCAGACTGAGGTGGGCGGGACATGTGGCTCGCATGAATGACACAGAAGTACCAAAAAGAATATTACAAGAAATGCCAGGAGGGCAGAGAGGACGTGGTCGACCAAGAGCCAGATGGGAAGATGGAGTAATCGAAGATTTTACGAAGAGGGGCTATAGAAACTGGAGAATATTGGCAAAGGACCGAGAGAAATGGAAGGAAATTGTAGAAGAGGCCAAGGCTCATCATGAGCCGTAGAGCCAAGAAAGAAGAAGAAGATGTCTATCGTATCTTGGGGATTAATCGTCCGCGTCGGGGCGGTTTTCTGTAGACGTGAACACATAGTATATGCCTTAAGTGTGGAAGATTAAGGCAAAGGAAATTGTATGTAAAATGAGAACGTTTCACGAGTGGCTGAATATTCGCTTAACCATCGTGGTCTTGTCGTGGAGACCACATCCATTCGAGTTGCGACCGTTACGCGCTCCCTCGTGAGAAGAACTTGCGTGTTACATAACTAACGTGAACTGTGCGTATCAGAACAAAAAGTAGTTATTGCACATGTGATTTCTGCTCTAAGTAGAACAGTTTTACCAGAGTTTTGTGTGAGCTATTTCACCGTGTGTCCTTTCCCCAGCCCTGTAGACGTTCGTTACTTACAGGAACGCACGCTGTTGGTGGAACTTGCCACGGCGTATCAAGTATATGGATGATTACAGACACCGGTCAACAGCAGTCATCGTCGTAACGTGTGTCCTCCCGTAATTATGCTAAATGGCTCTGAGCACTATGGGACTTAACATGTGAGGTCATCAGTCACCTAGAACTTAGAACTACTTAAACCTAACTAACCTAAGGACATCACAACATCCATGCCCGAGGCAGGATTCGAACCTGCGACCGTAGCGGTCGCGCGGTTCCGGACTGAAGCGCCTAGAACCGCTCGGCCACGAAGGCCGAACGAAATTATGCACGTTGTTGCAGTGCCGCTGCGCGTTATTGGACGGGCTCCGGCGGCCGCACTTACCCTTTGCCCTTGATGATGTACTTGCCCTTGGTCTTGCCCTGGGCGCAGGTGAACTGCGAGCACGGCTCGCGGATGCGGTGCCACGTCTGGCCCACGGCGTAGCCCTCGTTGCGGCGTGCGTCGTAGCACTTGCCAGGGTGCTCTGTGGGACACAACATTGTCACATTTAAGGCATGAAAACATCATCCATCCATCGCTAGTAGCTCTACGAGGGCTGTTCGGAAAGTAAGTTCCGATCGGTCGCGAAATGGAAACCACAGAAAATCCGATGAAACTTTGCACAGCTGTGTTGGGCAGTGTCTCTAGTACGCCCGTCAATCGCGTCACGACGCTCTTTTATGTTATGAGAGCAGAGTCAGCACGTAAAGATGCCCAGGGAACAGCATTTCCCACCAAGTATGAGGGCATGGTGAGAAATATCGCCGAATGGCATGCATCACATACAATGTCATGCGGTTCCTTCTCCGTGACAATTTTCGGCGGAACTCTGCAGGGCAATGAAGACGCTCCTGTAGCGTTTTCGATGGGAAGCCACAACACAGCCCGTAACAGGCTGGCCGTGAGTTTCATCTCTGCTGCCATGAACTGCCGGCTTTGAAGCCAACATTTTGGCACACTCAGCGACATGAAGACCAACGTAAAGTATTGGCGGAAAGTACAGGCGGCTGCCTTCTATGACGAGAATATGGGAAAGTTGGCGCAACGCTGCGACAGATGTCTACGTCGGAACGGCGACTATGTGGAGGTAGCTGTAATGTGTGGCTAGAGCAGCTGAAAATAAAACATTTCTGATTTTCATAGTGGTTTCCATTTCGCGACCGATCGTAACTTACTTTCCGAATAGCGCTCTTGTCAAAACTGCAACCCCACGATGGAAGCATGTACATTATCCCTCTATAGGGTGTAACAAAAAGGTATGACGAAACTTTCAGGAAATAATCATCTTTGAGTTGAAACTCTTTTAACAAAACATATGTTTTTGGAAGGGGTCCACTTTTAGCAAAACACAATTTTGTTTTTTATCCATACATGTTTCACTGCAGTTGCAGCATTTTCAGTGGACTTTTATTTTATGGCTGTCAGAGACAAAGAATGTTCTTCACTGTTTGTATACATGTAAATATTGAAATATTGGTTTTTAAATCGTGATTACAGATGTTTGAAGAAACACATAAAATTATGAATTCGTACCTTTTTACCACATTGTGTGGTTTTTCTGATGTATTATGTTTCTACAGCGACTGTTTTGTTTCACAGTTTGCCATATGCAACCACATACACCTTAAAGTAGACAAATTTTTGAAGCCAAAATTACGATTTAAAATTGTTATGACTATGCCTGAAGTTAATTAATTCTGTGTGGAAGGTTGCGTGTATGTGTCTATTTACAGTATGTTTCACTTATGTTTTGTTTTTTCCTCATCTTCTTCATTGTGAAGCACTATATATTGAGCTGTCACTGAAACAGTTGAAGGTGTTTCTGGTGGTTGCTCTGAATCTTTCAGAGGCGTCCTGTGCATTATACGTGTGTGTGTGTATGAGAGACAGAGACAGAGAGAGAGAGAGAGAGAGGGGGGGGGGGGTGGGAATGGGTGGGTCTGAGGATTTTATTTTTCATTATTATTATTTTATTTTACTTTTCTTTGTGTGAAAAGGGGGGGAGAGAGAGAGAGAGAGAGAGAGAGAGAGAGAGAGAGAGAGAGAGAGAGAGTGAGAGAGAGAGAGAGAGAGTGAGAGTGAGAGTATGTTTGAGGATTTTTCCTTTTTGTGTGTGTGTGTTTGTGGGGGGGGGGGGGGGGGGAACGTTCCTCAGACATGTGTGCCAATAATAAATCGTAAGATTGTCGTGTCTGTCTGTTTGAGCTCGCTTCTCCAAAACTACTAGCAAGATTCTTGCAGGTGACTTCAGCATAGTTTAGGACGCCATACAGGCTTTAGCTCGTCAAAATCGGACCCCGGAAAAAAAGATATCGTGATTTAAAGTTTTACAAAAACCGCCTTGTCCGTCTGTCTGTTTGCACACGCTAACCTCCAAAAGTAATAGACGAATTATTTTCATGGTGTTTTCACAGGTAATTTGAGCATAACTTGGGGTACCGTATAGAGTTTATTTCATGAAAGTCGGATAACGAAAGAAAAGATATCGTAATTTAAAGTTTTATCGATACTAGTATTATAAATGCAAAACTAACTCTGTCACATTTTCACGATTAACCCGCTGAACCGATTTCGACAAAATTTGATGTGGATGTAGCTTGAACCCTGAAGAAGATCACAGGCTGCTTTAGAAAGTGTGTAGTACAAGATGCTTATCGATCTGAAGAATATCACGCGATTTAGGAAAGAATACTTAGAGACAATGGGGTGGTACCGATCAGCGGATGGCAGCGATTAGTTTGTTAACGTCAATACATTCTGCCCTAGAGAAGTGTGGTGAGCGCTACATTCTACCCGGTTGAACACTGAACTAACTACAATCGGCCACTAATCAATTTTCGCATTGTTGTCGCAGTGAAGTACACAAGTGCTCTTCAAACAAATTCCTTCTTATTTCTTCAAGTCTTTCAGTCAACTTAAGTAACGTTTGCACATGAATTTTTAATGGGTTAATTGTACAGATGTATTTGTGAAATTTTCAACATCATTTGAGATCAAGGTTTACGTTTTTAAATTATCTTGTTGTAATGTTAGATTATGAAAGTCTGTAGTATACATGTTGGGTAGCACCGGTCAAGTGAGTGATCGTCACAAACCCTCACAGACTTAAAGATACTAATGCATTGACCTTTTATATCTGTGTTTCTTTTAACTATAGTAGATTGCAAGAAAGTGTATTCTCTTTATGATGCCTAGGACTTGGAAAAGGACTGCTGGCAGGGGAGAACGGACTGAGGAAAAGCTGCAACAGGCAATAGTATTTATCAATTAAGGGCGTTCCATAAGGGCATCAAGTAAATAATTCAACATTCCATTCAAAAAATTGCGTGACAGGAAATTTAACGAAATTTCAGGAGGTCAACTTTTTGGTCGAAAAGTAGTTTTTCCTCAAGAGCAGGAGACAGCTTAGGCTGAACGAGTAAAGTTGATGGACAATACTTTTTGTGGACTAACTCCATATGCCGAGGCAAACAATGTGCATAGCAATTTTTCCAAAATTTCCTGCTTAGCTGGCTTTATTATCATACTGTCTTACAGTCTTTAACTGACAGGAAGAAAAATATTTTTTGATAATTTGGGAGCTGTGATGACAAAACCTGCTTTCACACTGGGTCGTATTTTTAACAGGGACGAGACAGGAGTGACAACTGTCCAAGAACCTGGAAAAGTGATTGGCACTAGAAGAAAAGAAGATTTGGCTCTGTGGTTAGATGGGAGCGAGGAAAAATGGTAACAGTAATTTTTTGCATGAATGCTGGAGGGCACAATATTCTGCCTATGTTTACATTCCCCCGAAAAAGAACGTCCCCACATTTGCAAAAGGATGGCCCTCCATCTGTGCTTTATGATTGTTCCCGTAATGGTTGATCAAATGAAGCTTTAGTCGTTACTCTGCTTAAGCACTTCATTCACCACTCAAAGGCTAGCGTAGACAATAAAGTACTTTTGGTTCTGGAGAATCATAGTACCCATGCCACCTTCCAGTCATATGATTTGCCTTATGATAACGGTATAATTATGCTCTGATCCCACCATAATCGTCTCTTCGGCTTCAGCCACTCTACGTCTGATTGTATTCACCTTTGAAATCTGGCTTTCGACGTGAATGTGATATCAGATCCACATGCCTACAGAAAACAATCCTGTATGATACTGCGGGAGCGTTTAACACTGCGCATTCCATATTAACCACTATTAGAAATGCTGTTCCTGGGTTCAAACAAACAGGTATTTTCTTATGAAGCCAGATACAGTAACAGATGAAGATTACTTACCAGCTGAAGCCATTTTGTAACATGATGAAATTCCAGGAATAGCCGTAAGTGAGTGACGAGCCAGTGAGCACATCACCTACGAGCAAAACGAAGTCGAGTGACTCGGCGCATTCAGGATCCTGTTTGGCAAGTAGGCCATCCAAATCACCTTCCAGTGGCCAGATGGCTCCAATGACACAGCCCAAAGAAATTCTTGATATCACTTCTCAATCAAAACGTAGATCTGTTTCAGAATTTGGAGAGCTAAGCCCAACACCATCTTCAGAAGGTCAAAACAAACCAAAGAAACCAGAGGAAAACACACAAAACAATCAGAAATTTTAATTGGAAGTTCTCAAAAGAAAAAAAACTGGAGTGCAAACTGTTAAACACGAAATCCCTTAAGGAACGTAGGCCGAAATAGGCAAAACGAAAGAAACCAACGATGACGATGAAAGCTAAGAAACGCAACCACAATTCAAAGTTTGGTTCCCAAGCAATAAAAATTAAGAAATGTGGTTCGTTTGCGGGGAATTTGAGCAAAATGGCAAAGAGTGGTACAGGTGTACAAGCAGTGGGCTTTGGAGCCGTCCTCTTTGCAGTGGGGCTGATTCAGCTATAAACTATTTTACTATTTTTGTGGCATTTGATTGAAGAAGTAGTAGACCTAAGCTTTAGTTTTAATTTTAAAAAAAGACTCAAACTTTTATTTGTCTCTCTCAAATAAGCTAAACACGTTGGTAACTGTTCAGTTAATTTCCTCGCAAGGCCTATTTTTTATATCATTCTTCTGGTTAAAATTATTTCAAGCTATATTATTTGTAAGAATTTTTAACACAATGGATAAAATATATGTATATAATAATTAAATTTCAAAATTATTAAAATACATAAGATAAATATTAGATTGTTATTGTTCCACGGGTAGGAGAATGCTGGTTTTTTGTTTGGCAGATTCTGTGCTAATGGATTGACCACAGGCAGTAGAATATATTTATCTGTCATTTCAAGAAAAATTTTAAATTTCAGATGGACAAATTCTGAGTCTTTTGTTTCCTTGACTGATCGGTGCTTCCTCATTCTCCTATTCTTAGAAAAGCTATTTACTTTTTGACTTTCGATCATACACTATAAGATAAAAACAACAGCGCACTATAAAGAAACAATGTGAATGGGACGGAAATCGACAGGTGTGATGAACATGTACGGACAAACAAATGGTTATAATTTCGAATGGGAAAGAGAGAAAGAGCAAGTCAATAACGTGTTGGTCTATCTCCGGTCCTTATGCAAGAAGTTATTCGGCTTGGAATTGATTGATAAACTTCTTGGACGTGTTCTGATGGATTTCGTGCCAAATTCTGTCCAAGTGGTAAGCTAGAGCATTAAAATCTCGAACTAGTTGGAGCGCCCTGCTCATAATGCTCAAACGTTCTTAATTTGGGGGAGAGATTTGGCAACCTTGCTGGCCAAGACAGAGTTTGACAAGCACGACAAGCAGTAGAAACTTTTGCCATTGCGGCTAGGCATTATGTTGCTGAAATGTAAGACCAGGATGGCTTGCCATGAAGGGCAACAAAACGGGACGTAGCACGTCGTCGACGTACCACTGTGCGGATGACAACTGAAGAGGTCCTGAAATGGAAAGAAATTGTGAGTCAGACCATCGCTGCTGGCTGTTGGACGGTATGGTAGGCGACAGTCAGGTCGGTATCCAATCACTACACTGTCTGAGGCGTCTCGAGACACGTCCTCGCTGGTCATCAAGGCTCACTTCAAAGCGAGGCTCATGCCCGAAGAAAATGCTACTCCAGTCAATGCCATTCCAGGCCGAAGACATGTCTTGAGACGCCGTGAACAGCGGTGCGATACCAACCTGACTGTTGTCACTTCTGGTATCTCAATGTAGCTTTCTGTGACACACTAGACAATTCTTTCCCATTCCGCGAAAGCAACAGAAGACATTGTTAATGATGTTTTTCAAAGAATTATTAAGTGGTTATCTGAAAATGGACTCTCCGTAAAGAGTTCAATACCGCAGAACCCCTTGATAATGTCTTTGGCACGATTAACTGTTGCTTTTTCTCTAATGGGATTAATTATAAAACTAGTATCGGCTGAAAGAAGTACGAATTTTGCTTGATCAATGTTAAGGTCATTCACTTAGATAAGGAATAGGAGTGGATCCAAACTTAATCCTGTGGGATTCCGTTCGTAATTTCTCCCCATTCATTAAAATTTTGCTCTTCTTCCAACGTTGTTTGAATAAGTCAGCACAACCTCTTACATCCTGCTTGCTAATATGAGTCAAACTTGTTGTTTGTAAAACCATCAATTCCTAAAAGTTAAGATTTTCTGAGAGAGTAAAATGATGTAAGCAATCAAACGCCTTGGAAATATCACAGAAAACACTATCTGGCGATAATTTATTATTTAAGGTTTGTCATGTTTGATGACAATGTATAAATAGCATTTTCAGTCGAGCAATCCTTCTGGAATCAAAACTGTAATGTGATAAGTATATTATTCCTACATAAATGTGAGACTACTCAAGAGTACATTACTTTTTAAAATATTTTGGGAAAAAAAGTCAGTGAGGAAATTTGACTATAATTATTCACGTGTTTCTAGTCACCTTTCTTATAAACAAATTGATCAATAATATACTTCTGTCTGGAAAAATTTCTTGTTCTAATGACGCATCACATATATCACTAAGAACAGTACTTACTAAGTTCGGACAACTCTTAAGAATCTGTCTGGAATACCAAAAACCATAAAACCTTTTGTTTTTGAGGATTTTAATAATTTTATTATATTCAGTGAAGAATGTTGGTGCTGTTACTTATCAGGATGGTTATTAGCTTCGGTTTCATCTGGAATTTTCGGAACCAGAGAAAGAGTTTATGATCATGAGTTGAATCTTAGTCTAATGTTAACATTTATGGCTGACTAAAAGGCGTCAATCTTCTACCCATTTCTCACAGGCCAGTTTTAGAATCATCTTGAAATCGGAAGGAGATAGATTGAGGTACATATAGGCCCAGAGACACCGACCTGCAACACCTACTGATCGTCATTGTAACCATACGTACAAGAACTGGGCCCCAGAGAAAAAAAATCCTTTCTCTCTGCTAATGTTGCACTGGTTCTCTTAACATTTCAAATTTGGATGCTCGTTTTTCTGTCCCATTTCGGGTTTTCAATACATTTTCTGATGGATACTAAAAGTAGGTTTCAAAACCTCGAAAGAGGATCAATTCTGAGAGCATTTTGTAATGCTATCGGTTCCGCAGTAAAACGGAACAACTTGAGGTCAGTTGCAATAACTTGCAATAATTCTCTCTGGGGACAAAGACAGCAAGGTTACTACAGAAGTCTTCTAATATCGAAAACCACCAGATAACAACTGAACAAAGTGTGGTCAATGAAGTTTAACTTAAGCGGAGACACTTCAGTTAATCGTGCCAAAGACATTTTCCTTAAAACCGTAATAGAGATAGTATACTTTTTCCGCCTGTTACCTGAGTGGAGTCCCAAATGGACTATGTGCCTTTCGAGTTAAATGCAATGGACGATGCTACTCAAAGAATGAAGTGTTATCACTCCATGGGGTAAAATACCACTTTTCCGATGTATTCAAAACTTCTTCAATATGATTTCAAATTTAACTCTCCTGTATGTCGGGCACTTTATGTAATTAGGTAAGTGATTAACGACTTTGGTTGTAGCACTGTGCACCAACACCTCAGAAAGTGTCTTGTTTGGTACAAAGGAATGAATGAATGGCGTCCTTCTACCTGTTTGTTTCTGTATTGGGGACCTCGTTGAACACCATTTTTACATTACTGGAGATCTTCTTCGCCGGTTAGACTCTCAAAATAGAGTTCCTTGACTGTCTGTCTTCTCATTTACCCAGAACTGTTCTTACTACTTTATGTATATGCCATCTGTAGTACTTGATGTCTTCCCTCTTTAATCTAATCTTCCTTGTGTCTTTCGTAACATTTCAGAATCATCTGTATGGAACTTAAGATCTCTGACTCAGAATTTTGAAGATTTATTTTGCAAGAACCTTTCTCGTTCATTCTAAAAAAGTCTCCGTGTAATTTTAGTTTTCTAAAATATTTCATGGCACGATCCCTTTCCTGGTAAGGTTATTTTATGCCTCTTAGCCTCTATGGTACTAACCACCAAACCTTTGGACGCTCTAATTTGCGAAGAACGTACTGTTCAAGCCTCTGAGCTTCTCTTAACCTTGCCTTTCTTATAATTCTAAGAGTTTCACTTGGCTGTAGATACTCTATTACTGTGATAATGTTGTTGTGAGAGTTTAACTTGCCAATAGGGGACTTCCTCGTATAGATGTCGTTCGCCCTATGAAATCATTAGCTATCGTGTTTCATGTAGTCTTGGCTTTACTTTCACCAGTTACTAACTGAAAGATCCTCTCAAGATATTTGAAGCTGTAGAGTGTTTCAGTATTATCTCTTTCCAACACTTGTAATTATAAAAGTAGCTGTCCCGCGAGCTTTTCTCTGCATATAACAGGATAATATATTCTCGGCTTTCAAAGTGTATCATCTTAGATAAAATTATTGAACGCTAGACAGCCAGCACCACCACCGTACTCATGAGTTAGAAAGTACCTGAACTAAGTTGATTACGAAGCTCCAGAAGCTGTTTCTTGTGATTTAGTTCTCTTTAATTTGTACACTCAAAACCTTTGGTGATTTTGCCTTATCGGCCGACATACTCAATTTATCAACGATGGCGTACCTTCTTATGTGGAGACCTTAGCAGGTTGTATGTGTGTTTATAGTGTATTTAAAACCGTGGCTGTACAGTGTGATTACATGGCGACGTCACAAACTTTCAGGGACGATAGAGAAGAATAAATGTATCAGTCTGAGGAAGGAACCCTGGTCCGGAAACGACTGATGTAAAGTTACAAGCGACCTTTGTTCTTTTAATCTGACAGTGGGCCTCTTCTACTGCAGGATATTTGCTTTCCAATTATGGGAGGAAGTAGTATGGACCAAGAAAAAAACGTCTTGTAAACAAGGGACAAGAAACGCATACCTTAAGACAGTAAACTGGTAGTCAAGATCGCAGGAATTCTTTTTATTCCATGATTAACGGGTCGGCGAAACTAAA
This sequence comes from Schistocerca serialis cubense, assembly GCF_023864345.2. Taxonomy (NCBI): domain Eukaryota; kingdom Metazoa; phylum Arthropoda; class Insecta; order Orthoptera; family Acrididae; genus Schistocerca; species Schistocerca serialis. Next base: position 342,697,566 of record NC_064646.1, read on the forward strand.
GACACCATCATCGGATGTTAGGACACATACAGGTTACAACATCAAGGCAAACCTGTATGTGTCCTAAGATCCGATGATGGCGAGTTTAGTTTCGCCGAAACCGGTAATCATGGAATAAAAAGAATTCCTGTGATCTTGCCTACCAGTTTATTGTTTTACAAGCATCTAGATCGCTCCCACATGAGCACAATGTGCTCCCTACAGCATACCTTAAGAGCTTAAGCACTTCTTCAGCAGAAGAGAAGGCTTTACAATAGCTATGATGAACAACTACTCACAGTTCTGGAGGTATGAATTCTAAAACCCGTTTTACTGGACGTTTTTTCTTGTTTCGGTGCACACTGCCTCCTGCCAAAACTGGAAAGCAAAGAGTCTGCAGTAGTAGAGGTCCACCGTCAGAGGTATCAGAATGAGTTTCGATTATACACTCCTGGAAATTGAAATAAGAACACCGTGAATTCATTGTCCCAGGAAGGGGAAACTTTATTGACACATTCCTGGGGTCAGATACATCACATGATCACACTGACAGAACCACAGGCACATAGACACAGGCAACAGAGCATGCACAATGTCGGCACTAGTACAGTGTATATCCACCTTTCGCAGCAATGCAGGCTGCTATTCTCCCATGGAGACGATCGTAGAGATGCTGGATGTAGTCCTGTGGAACGGCTTGCCATGCCATTTCCACCTGGCGCCTCAGTTGGACCAGCGATCGTGCTGGACGTGCAGACCGCGTGAGACGACGCTTCATCCAGTCCCAAACATGCTCAATGGGGGACAGATCCGGAGATCTTGCTGGCCAGGGTAGTTGACTTACACCTTCTAGAGCACGTTGGGTGGCACGGGATACATGCGGACGTGCATTGTCCTGTTGGAACAGCAAGTTCCCTTGCCGGTCTAGGAATGGTAGAACGATGGGTTCGATGACGGTTTGGATGTACCGTGCACTATTCAGTGTCCCCTCGACGATCACCAGTGGTGTACGGCCAGTGTAGGAGATCGCTCCCCATACCATGATGCCGGGTGTTGGCCCTGTGTGCCTCGGTCGTATGCAGTCCTGATTGTGGCGCTCACCTGCACGGCGCCAAACACGCATACGACCATCATTGGCACCAAGGCAGAAGCGACTCTCATCGCTGAAGACGACACGTCTCCATTCGTCCCTCCATTCACGCCTGTCGCGACACCACTGGAGGCGGGCTGCACGATGTTGGGGCGTGAGCGGAAGACGGCCTAACGGTGTGCGGGACCGTAGCCCAGCTTCATGGAGACGGTTGCGAATGGTCCTCGCCGATACCCCAGGAGCAACAGTGTCCCTAATTTGCTGGGAAGTGGCGGTGCGGTCCCCTACGGCACTGCGTAGGATCCTACGGTCTTGGCGTGCATCCGTGCGTCGCTGCGGTCCGGTCCCAGGTCGACGGGCACGTGCACCTTCCGCCGACCACTGGCGACAACATCGATGTAGTGTGGAGACCTCACGCCCCACGTGTTGAGCAATTCGGCGGTACGTCCACCCGGCCTCCCGCATGCCCACTATACGCCCTCGCTCAAAGTCCGTCAACTGCACATACGGTTCACGTCCACGCTGTCGCGGCATGCTACCAGTGTTAAAGACTGCGATGGAGCTCCGTCTTCCACGGCAAACTGGCTGACACTGACGGCGGCGGTGCACAAATGCTGCGCAGCTAGCGCCATTCGACGGCCAACACCGCGGTTCCTGGTGTGTCCGCTGTGCCGTGCGTGTGATCATTGCTTGTACAGCCCTCTCGCAGTGTCCGGAGCAAGTATGGTGGGTCTGACACACCGGTGTCAATGTGTTCTTTTTTCCATTTCCAGGAGTGTAGTTTTGTGCCGGCCAGGGTGGCCGAGCGGTTAAAGGCGCTACAGTCTGGAACCGCACGACCGCTACGGTCGCAGGTTCGAATCCTGCCTCGGGCGTGGATGTGTGTGATGTCCTTAGGTTAGTTAGGTTTAAGTAGTTCTAAGTTCTAGGGGACTTATGACCACAGCAGTTGAGTCCCATAGTGCTCAGAGCCATTTCATTATAGTTTTCAACTCTATCGCTTCCGGACCTGGGATCCTTACCTCAGATGGATACATTTACCCCTCTCTATCATCACTGAAAGTACGTAACGTCACGGAATCGCCCTGTTTGCAGCAGGCCACTCATAAGTTTTAAAGACATAATCTTCTACCTCTGTTTGTACTGGAATTGATTAAGCCTTTTGTTACCTTCAATAACAGTTAATTCTGTATTAATTCTGAAGGTGGCAGGGGTAAAATACAGGGAGCGAAACGCTATTTACAATTTGTACAGAAACCAGATGGCAGTTATAAGAGTCGAGGGCATGAAAGGGAAGCAGTGGTTGGGAAGGGAGTGAGACAGGGTTGTAACCTCTCCCAGATGTTATTCAGTCTGTATATTGAGCAAGCAGTAAAGGAAACAAAAGAAAAATTCGGAGTAGGTATTAAAATCCATGGAGAAGAAATAAAAACTTTGAGGTTCGCCGATGACATTGTAATTCTGTCAGAGACAGCAAAGAACCTGAAGAGCAGCTGAACGGAATGGATAGTGTCTTGAAAGGAGGATATGAGATGAACATCAACAAATGCAAAACGAGGATAATGGAATGTAGTCGAGTTGCCTCGGGTGATGCTGATGGAATTAGATTAGGAAATGAGACACTTAAAGTAATAAAGGAGTTTTGCTATTTGGGAAGCAAAATAACTGATGATGGTCGAAGTAAAGAGTATATGAAATGTAGACTGGCAATGGCAAGGAAAGCGTTTCTGAAGAAGAGAAATTTGTTAATGTCGAGTATAGATTTAAGTGTCAGGAAGTGGTTTCTAAAAGTATTTGTATGGAGTGTAGTCATGTATGGAAGTGATAAATAGTTTGTACAAGAAGAGAATAGAAGCTTTCGAAATGTGGTGCTACAGAAGAATGCTGAAGATTAGATGGGTAGATCACATAACTAATGAGGAGGTATTGAACAGGATTGGGGAGAGGAGGAGTTTGTGGCACAACTTGTCTAGAAGAAGGGATCGTTTGGTATGACATATTCTGAGGCATCAAGGGATCACCAATTTAGTATTGGAGGGCAGCGTGGGGGGTAAAAACCGTAGAAGGAGACCAAGAGATGAGTACACTAAGCAGATTCAGAAAGATGTAGGTTGCAGTAGGTACTGGGAGATGAAGAAGCTTGCACAGGATAGAGCAGCATGGAGAGCTGCATCAAACCAGTCTCAGGACTGAAGACTACAAGAACAACAACAACGTGTATTAAGTGGGACGTAGTTTATAAATATGACAAACAATAATGCACGTTGGATTGAACCTTGTTGTGCGCAGCACAAGGTTCTGACTTATTTTTATTTAAGCTTGGCATGAGCCAATTATTAGCTGTCTCATTAATTCCAGATGATGATACTTTAGCAAGAAAATGCAGTGATTTCCTCGATCAAATATCTTGAATTAGTCACCGGAAACAAATCTTTTTTACATGCATTGAAGTTCTTTGGTGAGGAAGGGCATGATATAACACCCCTGTGACGACGAAATCATTAGAGATGGAATACAATCTGTGACTAGAGAAGGATGGCGAAGGAAAGCAACCCCATTCTTTCCAGGGGAACCATCCCAACATTCGGTTCATGCTTAGGTGGAAACTAAACCTGCACGGCAAGAGGGGATTTGAACATTGCTCCTCTCGTATGCGAGTCCGGTGCATTCACCATTGCGGCATCTCTCTCCGTCAGCACTTTTTCAGCAGGAACTAGTGTCTCTTTTTGTAAATGTAAGTAATCGCACCGATGCATTTCAGCCTATGCGGAACACGATGCCACCACTATACGTAGGCGGGCCCAGTAAAGACACGAAGTTAGCGACTGCCTCTGTGCAGCGACAACCACGGGGTGCTGCAAGCAGCGGAGTGAGGCGGGTGTGCCGGCGGTACTCACTGGGGTTCTCGTTGACCTCCTCCTCGCGCTCCCAGGCGCAGACGGCAGCCACCAGCAGCGCGGCGGCCAGCAGTCCGTACATCGGCTTCATGTCTCTGCAACACACACACAACTGCTTAGCGTCACACTAGAGGATTCAGGCACTGAGCCGCGTGTACGGAAACAGAGGCCTCATTTCAGTTCCAGGCCCGCTATCTTACGATACCGCTTCAGTTCTCACACTACAACACATTACTTGATACTATAACAGGGCACTGCTATTGAAACACTTACACTACTGGCCATTAAAATTGCTACACAAAGAAGAAATGCAGATGCAGACAAATATATTATACGAGAACTGACATCTGATTACATTTGCATGCAATTTGGGTGCATAGATCCTGAGAAATCAGTACCCACATCAACCACATCTGGCCGTAATAACGGCCTTGATACTCCTGGGCCTTGAGTCAAACAGAGCTTGGATGGCGCGTACCAGTACAGCTGCCCATGCAGCTTCAACACGATACCACAGTTCGTCACGAGTAGTGACTGGCGTATTGTGACGAGCCAGTTGCTCGGTCACCATTGACCAGACGTTTTCAATTGATGAGAGATGTGGAGAATGTGCTGGCCAGGGCAACAGTCGAACATTTTCTGTATCCAGATAGGCCCGTACAGGACCTGCAACATGCGGTCGTGCATTATCCTGCTGAAATGTAGGGTTTCGCAGGGGTCGAATGAAGGATAGAGCCACGGGTCGTAACACATCTGAAATGTAACGTCCACTGTTCAAAGTGACGTCAATGCGAGCAAGAGGTGACCGAGACGTGTAACGAATTACACCCCATACCATCACACCGGGTGATACGCCAGTATGGCGATGACGAATACACGCTTTCAATGTGCGTTCATCCCGATGTCGCCAAACACGGATGCGACCATCATGATGCTGTAAACAGAACCTGGATTCATCCGTAAAAATGACGTTTTGCCATTCATGCACCCAGGTTCGTCGTTGAGTACACCATCGCAGGCGCTCCTGTCTGTGATGCAGCGTCAAGGGTAACTGCAACCATCGTCTCCGAGCTGATAGTCCATGCTGCTGCAAACGTCGTCGAACTGTTCGCGCAGATGGTTGTTGTCTTGCAAATGTCCTCATCTGTTGACTCAGGGATCGAGACGTGGCTGCACGATCCGTTACAGCCATGCGGATAAGATGCCTGTCATTTCGACTGTTAGTGATACGAGGCCGCTGGGATCCAGCACGGCGTTCCGTATTATCCTCCTGAACCCACCGATTCCATATTCTGCTAACAGTCATTGGATCTCGACCAACGTGAGCAGCAATATCAAGATACGATAAACTGCAATCGCGATAGGCTACAATCCGACCTTTATCAAAGTCGGAAACGTGTTGGTACGAATTTCTCCTCCTTACACGAGGCATCGCAACAACGTTTCACCAGGCAATGCCGGTCAGCTACTGTTTGTGTATGAGAAATCGGTTGGAAACTTTCCTCATGTCAGCAAAGTGTAGGTGTCGCCACCGGCGCCAACCTTGTGTGAATGCTCTGAAAAGCTAATCATTTGCATATCACAGCATCTTCTTCCTGTTGGTTAAATTTCGAGTCTGTAGCACATCATCTTCGTGGTGTAGCAATTTTAATGGCCAGTAATGTATAACTGTCTGAGGACATCGAAAAATTTCAAAGAAGGGCAGTTCGTTTTGCATTATCGCCAAATAGGGGAGAGAGTGACACGAAAATATAACACGAAAATTGGGGTCGCAACAATTAAAGCAAAGAAGTTTTTTTATATATTTGAGTGGTGTATGTTCTGTGGGAGATGTTCTCATGTTTATTACTATTATTATTTTCAGCCATAATGGCTATGTTTGTGCACCGTGACTTTGTGGGATAATTATTTATTTCAAGTTTCTGCTACCAGTCACTTTTTATTTTATGCTTAATCCAACAAGACGCGGCATCCTCTCATTGGAGTACCAATATTCGTCGCTACCTAAACGACAAACATCGGCATCGTTGAATTGAGCGTACTGGTGAAGATGAGGCTCTGTTTCCTTTGTCCCACAGACCGCCTGACCTAAGACCTTATGACTGTTTTGTTTGGGAGAGGAGGGGAAGGGTTGTACGATAAGGACGGTGTTTACGTATCCCCACTGCCAAAACACTCGAACAGATCAGAGAAGGTAACAGGATGTACAGCATAAGGTATGGAAGCAACAATACTATTGGTTCGACGTGTGTCGTGTGACTCATAGAACATTTGTAGAGTGCACAATGTAAACTTGATGAGTTTGCGGTTCTATTCCTTCATCAATCATATTTGTGTATGTAATACTTTGTATAATATACAGCTTCTAAAACGAATGAATCATTTATAGTAGCCCTGTACTACACTAATACGAACGTCAGTGGCTTGTGACTTACAAATTCAATGTACTTGTTCAAATCGAGCACCACCAGCATCGCAGCATTTGTCAGAGGCTCTACTGCGACTGGTATACGAGTCATTTCACTTCTTCATGTTTCGCCATCATATTGTAGTTACTGTTCGATGGTATACTGCTACTGTTAGGATTCTCTACAGGCTTCACTCCGGCGTCGCTCGATGAAGAGAATATATTGGAATCTCGGTCGCACCTCTTCGTCCTACACAGCGTTCTGGTGATGGACGCTGTAGTGTCGCTGCTACTTTAGAGATGCATTATCCTTTCGGAAGTAAAGTTCCCCATTCGCAATGAGCGCTCAAATGGGAACCAGTAGATGACGTAGCGTGACCATACACCTGGCATACTACGAGTAGATGTCCCGAAATCGTTATCTATCAAAATATGCTCGGTGTGGGCTGGGGACGGGGGTGAGAAACACGGTCGTTCTATAGTTAGCGGCACATCCTCATTCGGTCCAATTCGCCGTCCATCGCCAACGGCTGCGGGGCTTGAGGCCGACTCTCGTGACATCATTCCCAGCAGCCAGCCCGCTGGCCCATCGCCGGTGTGTGTCGACACAGAGCGACAGCCAAGGCCGCTCACTCGGCGCGGGCAGCTTCGGCAATTTCCCTTTCGCGTGACGCACTCCTTAATGCCGTCTGCAAAAGACCGTGCATTCAAGCGTTGAGCGAGCCGAGTTGCTGACGTCATAGCGTATAAGAAGTACGATGGCGAATCTTTCGCCGGCCGGAGTGGCCGAGCGGTTCTAGGTGCTACAGTCTGGAACCGTGCGACCGCTACAGTCGCTGGTTCGAATCCTGCCTCAGGCATGGATGTGTGTGATGTCCTTAGGTTAGTTAGGTTTAAGTAGTTCTAAGTTCTAGGGGACTGATGAACTCAGAAGTTAAGTCCCATAGTGCTCAGAGCCAGAGCGGATCTTTCCGAAAGTGAAGAGCAATATCTAGCATGACAGATGTTCTAGATGTGTGCATTGACCAATGAGATGGAAGAACGCCACCTGTCCCATGACGACATCTCTTCAGTGCAGAATCACGAGACGCCGTATTAACACTCCGTTGAAACCCAGAGGCATATATGCGCGTCAGCAAATTGAGTATCTCTCGAAAACCTGTCGTTAATTTTATGAATTGTTGTAATAAAATGAGGGGAAACGTCACATTGGTGACTAAAGAATTATTGTACACTGAAGAGCCAAAGAAACTGGTACACCTACCTATTATCGTGTAGGACCCCCGCGGCTTGAACGACATGACAAGGACACGACTAATGTGTGAAGTAATGCTGGAGGGAACTGATACCATCAATCCTGCAGAGCTGTCGGTAAATCCGTAAGAGTATGAGGGGGTGGAGATCTCTTCTGAACAGCACGTTGCAAGGCATCCCAGATATGTTCAATAATGTTCATGTCTGGGGAGTTTGGTAGCCAGCAAAAGTTTTTAAACTCAGAAGAATGTTCCTGGACCCATTCTGTAGTAATTCCGGACGTGTGGGGTGTCGCATTGTCCTGCTGGAATTATCCTAGTCCGTCGGAATGTACAACGGACACGGATGGATGCAGGTGATCAGACAGGATGCTTACGTACGTGTCACCTGCCAGAATCATATCTATACATATCAGGGGTCCCATATCACAGCAACTGCACATGCCCCACACCATTACAGACCCTCCACCAGCTTGAACAATCCCCTTCTAACATGCAGGGTCCATGGATTCATGAGGTTATCTGCATACACGTACACGCCCATCCGCTCTATACAATTTGAAACGAGACTCGTCCGACGAGGCAACATGATTCCAGTTATCAACAGTCCAGTGTCGGTGTTGACGGATCCATGACGGGCCCAGGCGAAGCGTAAAGCTTTGTGTCGTACAGTCATCAAGGGTACACGAGTGGGCCTTCGGCTCCGAAAGCCCATATCGGTGATGTTTCGTTGAATGGTTCGCACGTTGGCACTTGATGGCCCAGCACTAATATCTCCAGCAATTTGCGGAAGGGTTGCACTTCTGTCAAGTTGAAGGATTCTATTCAGTCGTCGTTGGTCCCGTTTTCGCAGGATCCTTTTCCGGCCGCAGCGATGTAAGGCTCTGGAGATTTGATGTTTTATCGGATTCTTGATATTCACGGTACACTCGTGAAATGGTCGTATGAGAAAATCCCCACTTCATCGCTACCTCTGAGACGCTGTTTTCCACCTCGCATATTCACTTAAATCTTGATAAGTTGTCATTGTAGCAGCAGTAAGCGATCCAACAACTGCTCCAGACACTTGTCCTATATAGGCGTTGACCTCAGCGCCGTATTCTGCCTATTTACAATGAATACGCGTGTCTATATCAGTTTCTTTGGCGCTTCAGTGTAGCTTGCGTATTATGAAAGTATGCCGTTTCAAGGCAATGACACTGTGAGGATCCATAAGAAATGCAATGTCCTTAGTACAATTTGTTATAATTAAATGTTAATTAACAACATATTTACGGTTAAAGCTTTCAGGAGACGTTAACATGCGAAGTACGGTCGATGACACTCATGGTCGGCATAGTAAATGAATTGCAAGGTATTGGGTGACATGTTGCTGGTTTGTGTCCCACTGGATCCAAAGGTTTTTTTAATAGCCTTCGTGTTTGCTAATCGTTTCTAATAGTTTCTTATTAGTTTAATAAAAGTGTATTCTACGAGGGTAATCCCAAAAGTAAGGTTATTTTTTTATAAGCACATAGATCTGTTTATTTCTAGAATGATTTACACCAATTTACAGCTTGAACATTTAGCTATTTTTCGACATAATCACCATTTCTGTCGATGCATTTTTGTAGACGCAGTGGCAGTTTTTGTACGTCCATGTCATACCAGCTCGCCGCCATGCTGTTCAGAAAGTTATGAACCTCTTCCTTCATCTCATCGTCGGAGCTGAATCGCTGGAACCAAAAATAACGCTGAGAGGTACTGTAAGACTCTGAAAAAACTCAAACGGGCAATTCAGAACCGGAGAAGAGGAATGTTGGGCAAGGGCGTACACATTCCCTATGACAACGCTCGCCCACACATCGCTCGGCAAACCGTTGCTCTCCTGCAACCGTTTCAGTGGAACATAATCACCCACCCACTCTATAGTCCTGACTTGGCGCCCAGCGACTCACCTGTTCCCTAGGTTAAAAGAACATTTGGCCGAAAGCGATTCAGCTCCTACGACGAGGTGAAAGAAGAGGTTCTTAACTTTCTGAACAGCATGGTGGCGAGCTGGTATGTCATGGGCATACAAGGTGATTAAGTCGAAAAATAGCTAAATGCTCAAGCTGTAAACTGATGTAAACCATTGTCGAAATAAACAGGTCTATGTACTTATAAAAAATAGGAGACCTTACTTTTGGGATTATCCTCGTATAATATTCGATGTTATGTAAATATAAGTGCGCTCTTTTTGAGGAGTGGATTTATTCTATTTGCTTAATCTACAAGACAGCTTGCAGTATTTCAAGGTATTGCTTCCTTCATGTTTAAAGTTTTTCATTTTATACGTTGTAAAGATTTTGCTTCTGAACAGGAACAGTGATCGAGTAAGAATGACCTTAGGATGTCAGTAAAAAGTGAGAATGATGAAATAAATTTTTATCTGGTGGAGAACTAAATTTGTATTGCACTATTTGTATTGGAACTTTCAGTAAGTCGATATCCTTATTGTCTGGATATAGTACGTTCCTTTTTTGGTTATAATATGTCCATGGATATTATAGTTTTTATTTATGTATACTTCAGACAGAACAACATGACTATCATATTGACAAGGGAGACGCGTGCGCTTTAACAGAGCTAACATAGGAATTTTACGCCCGTACATTTAGTAAACTGTGCGATGTGTGAGCCAGATACAGCCGACAACTGCCGCTGGAGTACGCTGCTATCGGTTGTACCACGTATCGAACGCACAAGTCGCATCGTTTCTGACGAGGGAAGCTCTCCATCGCACGCCACTCAGATTTATTAGTAAGAGAACCCAGTGGATAGCCCGTCAAAAACTGAACACAGATCAAGCATGACAACAGGAAAGAGGTGTACTGGAGTGAAAAAGGAGCTAAATAGATACGGTAAAAAGTTCCAAGAACAAGAAGTGCAATATAGAGGAACCGAGCAGAGAAATGGTGTTGTGGTTAAGTGGTTACGACCTGTAATGACAGTTGATTGTGCGCAACTACTCTATTAGCAGCCGAAAGAAAGTTGCTTTCGAATTGGAACCGCAATGTTTGATGACAAGGCGACAAATCAACCAAATCTTCCACCGGAAAACATGTCTGGTGTGTCATACACGGCATTAGTACGTGTATCACACGACAGGAATCTCTTATCGACGCGCCTAATTTGTACGAGTGGTAAGTGAGTGAGATATGCCTCCTTGCACGGTATAGATGTTCGTATGAACGTGAATGTGATCATTCCCAAGGAAATGATGAAAACATAATAGTTTCTCACATAAGCTGCAGCCTTGTACGCAACAGTTTCACAATCACACAGATTCTCTGTGCTCTGTCAAAACATGTGTTTTTAACGTTTTTGAAGTTGCGTTCCGTTTTGGAAGTCAGACTTCTGTGTTGTATCTCACCTGCTCTCACTATTCATCACACTTACATGCGACGGTAACGTATTCTTACCACATGTCTCATATTCTGCAGGGTGGTCTATTGATCGTGACCTGACTATATATCTCACGAAATAAACGTCAAACGAAAAAACTACAAAGAACGAAACTTGTCTAGCTTGAAGGGGGAAACCAGATGGCGCTATGGTTGGTCCGCTAGATGGCGCTGCCATAGGTCAAACGGATATCAACTGCGTTATTTTAAATAGGAACCCCCATTTTTATTACATATTCGTGTAGTACCTAAAGAAATATGAATGTTTTAGTTGGCCCACATTTTTCGCTTTGTGATAGATGGCGCTGTAATAGTCACAATCACATGGCTCATAATTTTAGACAAACAGTTAGTAACAGGTAGGTTTTTTAAATTAAAACACAGAACGTAGGTACTTTTGAACATTTTATTTCGGTTGTTCCAATGTGATACATGTACCTTTGTGAACTTATCATTTCTGAGAACGCATGCTGTTACAGCGTGATTACCTGTAAACACCACATTAATGCAATAAATGCTCAAAATTATGTCCGTCAACCTCAATGCATTTGGCAATACGTGTAACGACATTCCTCTCAACAGCGAGTAGTTCGCCTTCCGTAATGTTCGCACATGCATTGACAATGCGCTGACGCATGTTGTCAAGCGTTGTCGGTGGATCACGATGGCAAATATCCTTCAACTTTCCCCACAGAAAGAAATCCGAGGTCGTCACATCCGGTGAACGTGCGGGCCATGGTATGGTGCTTCGACGATCAATCCACCTGTCATGAAATTTGCTATTCAATACAGCTTCAACCGCATGCGAGCTATGTGCCGGACATCCATCATGTTGGAAGTACATCGCCATTCTGTCATGCAGCAAAACATCTTGTAGTAACATCGGTAGAACATTACGTAGGAAATCAGCATACATTGCACCATTTAGATTGCTATCGATAAAATGGGGACCAATTATCCTTCTTCCCATAATGCCGCACCATACATTAACACACCAAGGTCGCTGATGTTCCACTTGTCGCAGCCATCGTGGATTTTCCGTTGCCCAATAGTGCATATTACGTCGGTTTACGTTACCGCTGTTGGTGAATGACGATTCGTCACTAAATAGAACGCTTGCAAAAAAATCTGTCATCGTCCCGTAATTTCTCTTGTGCCCAGGGGCAGAACTGTACTCGACGTTCAAAGTCGGAGCCATGCAATTCCTGGTGCATAGAAATATGGTACGGGTGCAATCGATGTTAATGTAGCATTCTCAACACCGACGTTTTTGAGATTCCCGATTCTCGCGCAGTTTGTCTGCTACTGACGTGCGGATTAGCCGCGAGAGCAGCTAAAACACTTACTTGGGCATCATCATTTGTTGCAGGCCGTGGTTGACGTTTCACATGTGGCTGAACACTTCCTGTTTCCTTAAATAACGCAACAATCCGGCGAACGGTCCGGACACTTGGATGATGTCGTCCAGGATACCGAGCAGCATACATAGCACACGCCCGTTGGGCATTTCGATCACAATAGCCATACATCAACACGATATCGACCTTTTCCGCAATTGGTAAACGGTCCATTTTAACACGGGTAATATATCACGAAGCAAATACGGTCCGCACTGGTGGAATGTTACATGATACCACGTACTTATACGTTTGTGGCTATTACAGCGCCATCTATCACAAAGCGAAAAAAGTGGGCCAACTAAAACATTCATATTTCTTTACGTACTACACGAATAATGTAATAAAAATGGGGGTTCCTATTCTTAAAAAAACGCAGTTGATATCCGTTTGACCTATGGCAGCGCCATCTAGCGGGCCAACCATAGCGTCATCTGGTTTCCCCCTTCAAGCTAGACGAGTTTCGTTCTTTGTACTTTTTTCGTTTGGTGCTTATTTCGTGAGATATTTGGCTCGGTCACTATCAATGGACCACCCCGTATAACCAGCGTGTAGTATGACAACTGCTAAGACTACAGAGAGAGAACGAACATTTCAATGACCAGACGGCCAGTTCATAAAGATGTGAAAGAAGAAGGCTCGAGGGTGTTTTGAACAAGGCTTGTCCTCTTAGCGGGCCAACATTATGACCACTTACACACGACGCCGTTGCTGTTTCAGCTTGCTCTTTATTGCATTTCTTTTACTTGGACCGTTCACTGTTTCTATTTTGCTTTTATTCACAGTTCAGCACACCTTCTTCCTGTTTTCATGCTTCATCTGTGTTCAGTTTTTGACGGGCTATCCTATAGAGTCATCTTACCAGTAAATCTGGGAGGGTTGTGATGGAAAGTTTCCCTTGTGAGTGTCTAGTAGCACGTTGAACTAGGCTCGCTCAACGTTGTCGTTCGAAAGCACGGACCGTGTGTCGACGGATTTACCTCTCACCAGACTGCGCTTGCGTTCCTTCGGCGAGGAGAGAAATTCAACTGGAAGACTACCAGGTCGTCATATCAACGTGCTGCACTCACAGTAAAAGGAAGACCAGGGTTTAACGTCACCTCCACAATGAGATCATTAGAAATGGAACACGAGCTCGGATAGGGCCAGTATGAAAGAAAACAGGTCTTTCCATTTCAGAGAAACCACTCCGACCTCTATCTTAAACAAATTAGTGAAACGATGGAAAACCTAAATCATGATTTCAACCCTGCTCTTACTGAATGTGAATCCAGCTTGCTAATCACTGCGCCAGCTACTTATTGGAATGATTCCTGCAGCTTCGACCACAGCGTCTTTAATTTGGTTATTCACATACAAACTTCCACTCGTAATCTCGTGTTATGTCTGGACAATGCGATAAGCGCAAGAAGGTTCACTATCCTAGTCTTCTTGGGCATGATTTATTGACCCCGCCCAGATTTTCTGTGAGTATGGGAAGGCTCATCTTAGCATTTATTGTAGGGATTTTGATACAGCTTTCACTAGTCGAGAGAGCGATCCATGAGGAAGGTCTCTGTATTATGAGAGTGTGTTGAAAAGTAATGCCTCCAAATTTGTATGTGAAAATTTTTAAAGTTTTCTAAATAAAACAAATGTTATTCACATTCTGGATCTTTATTCCTCACTTCTACATACCCATTTCTCAAAATAGTCAACCTGGCGACGAACACAATTCTCCCAACTAGAAATCAGTTTGATGATATCGTTGCTGTTCAATGTTTGACTCTGTTGACGAAGCCCCAACCTCACCTCTGCTTGCAGTTCTTCATCACCATCAAAGTGAAGTCCTCGAGGGTGTCCTTTATGTTTTTGGGAACAGATCCAAATCGGGTGGTGCCAAGTCGAGACAGCATGGAGGATGACCAATGACGGCGAATCCAAGGGGTCAGGGTCGGATCGTTGCAGATGTCGCAGCGCTCGTGTGTGGTCTGGCTCTATCATGCTGAACGAGAAGGCGCTCAATATGTAGACGAACTCACCGACGTAGTTACGTTACATAGCGCCATGTTACACGCTACAATTCGAAGCCCTATAGCGGCAGGGGGTTCGAAGTTGTGTCAGCGAAGCACGAAAATCGACCGAGTAATATTCATGTATTTAATATCTCAACCGATATTGAGAACAAAACGAAAAATTCGGAGACAATACTTTTCAGAACGCCCTAGTAATTTTTTACTGTCACTCCAGACAATTAGGCCGTTCGTAGACATCCGTGCGGAGCCAGACGGTCTGTATACACGTATTAATATCGTTTCTAGAGTGGCGGCGAGCATAGTAGTTTCTGCTGAGTTTAAGCTACATCTACGCAGCAACTACTCAAGGGACCGTGCATCCACCGAAGGAGAACACTTTTTGCTGGAGTGAGAAACTCCTATTCGCTCTTGATTAGCGTACGAAGTGATTACTGGTTATTTAAATTTACACAGAACGTTTCTGCAAAAATAATATCATCTCTTCTCCAAAGTTTTCCACTCAAGTTCCATGAGTATCTATATTACACAGTCCAATAAACATAAATTGTCATAACTGTCAGGAGATCAAAACGACTTACGAAATGATATACACGAGGTATCAGCGTGGAGAGAAAAGTGACAATCCTTAACAGTAAAAAGTGTGATGTCTTCCATATAGGTACTAAAAAGTTCTGCTAAGTTTCGCTGACATGATACATCACACAAATTCAAAAGTAACTGATTCAACTAAATATCTGGGGATACGGTTTAAATTGCAACCATCACACAGAAAACGTTATGGGTGAACCAAAGACTGCTTTTTACTGGCAGAATACTTAGAAGAAGCAACAATTATCACTCTTCTGAAGTATTGCTGTGCGGTGCCTGATCCTTGTCAGACAGGACTGACGAAGAACGAAATATTCACTCTGCAGCGCAGTGTGAGTTGATATGAAACTTCCTGGCAGATTACAAAACTGTGTACCGGACCGAGACTCGAACTCGGACCTTTGCTGTTAATGGGCAAGCGCTCTATCATCCTTTTTTTTTTGAGGGGGTGGGGGGAATCTTACCTTGCCGGCGCCCAAAGGGTGGGGTGGGGGAAAAGTAGGCAGGAGGCCCAACCCGAAGCTTGGCCACCCGCTCCCTCCGCCCAGGAACCAAGAAAAGAGTAGAGAACGTGGAGTAATGGCACAAAGAACATCAATGATTTATCTATTTATTTCCTTTTTTGTAAAATGTTATGAATACCGCCGAGAATACCAGAGAACTGGCGTCGCGAAGTGGAGGGAGCGGCAATTTGCCAGATTCGGTGAGACTGCCGACGCATAGTTTTGCGGAGAAGAACATTTCGATGGACGGAGAACAACCGGTTCTGAGAGTGGAAAAGATGTAGATCAACTCTTCATTGCAGTAACACCCCAACACGGAGGGGTGGGTTAATAAACGTACTAGGAAGGAAATTGGAAAAACATTTGGACAACCGCACAATGGCGTTCATTAAGGAATGCCGAAAATCAAGGATATATATCTCGCCATCAGAAAACAAGTAGTGAACTGCGAGTCCAAAAATCCACTTCACTGAGATTGTCTTCGCTTGCGGGAAGTATCCCGCATCTGTAAAGAGCAGTAGGTGAATAGGTATCTGATGAGGAGTCGTACGAACAATTAGAGCCAACATCTGTCGCATCATGTATCAGGCATGTCTCGCCGATCTGCATACCCGGTGATGTTCGTCCGTGTCCAAAACATGTCACACACAACGGTGCGCGTGCGAGACGAATCCGTGGAGGCGTGACCGGTACACTTGCTTCCCACTGACAGCAAGGTACCATGCAGGCTGGTCTCAGTGTCTAGATAAGGAACGCACACCGATCGTCAAATGTGGGGATGCTTCCCCTCAACCATATTCGGTGACCTGTGCTACTGAGGAAAGCCATAGATCGCCTTCGTGGATGTCACGCGGGCTGGTAATATCGCAGTACGGACTTAGCTCAGTTCAAGAAAAAAGTAGCGAAAGTACAAGAAGGACCGCGAGACGTCCGAAAGCTGGATAGGTGCTGAGAGGTGTGGTGCAAGGGCCTCCAGCAAAAGGCTAGTAAGGCACATAATACGACTGCATCACAGCACTGACAAAAAGGGCTATCGCTCTGCCACGTACATGATACAGACCTGAACCGCCCTTGCACAGCGGGAGGGTAAGGGTCTCGTGCCTTATCCTGAACAGAAAGCCGTGGCAATCATATGGACCCAATTCCGCTACGATGCGGCGGGCCACGGACAGCGGAAACTGAGCTACCCGACTCACAACCCCTGCTCACAGTTTTACTTCCGCCGGTACTTCGTCTCCTACCTTCCCAACTTCACAGAAGAGTCGTCCTTGGGTAGCTAAATCGGCAGAGAACTTGCCCGAAAAAGGCAAAGGTCCCGAGTTCAGAGTTTTAATCAGCGAGGAAGCTTCATACTAGCGCACAGTCTGCTGCAGAGTGAATATTTTGTTCTGCAAACATACCCCAGGTAGTGACTAACCCCTGTCGCCCCAATATCCTTTCTTCAAGGAGTGCTAGTCCTGTAAGTTTCTCAGGGGAACTTCTTTGAAGCTTGGAAGGTAGGAGGTGAGGAACTGGCTGTCTTAAAGCTGTGAAGGCGCCTCGTCGGTAGCGCTTGAGTCCCTCACTCGGTAGAGCACTTGCTCGCGAAAAAGGTCTTTTCGCGACGAAGTCTTGGAATAAAAAATTCTCGGTCCTAAACTTTCGATTACTGCCTTCAGAATTTCCGTGATATGACTGAAGTAAACCAGAAAGTCAAATGCCGTCCTTTACATATAATAGTGGGAGCCAAGCCAGTTTCACGATTGTCAGAGTTAGCCCCTGACTGTAATACTAGGCCATCATTAATAGCCTGGGATTATGCGAATCTGACGTGGCTTGTTACCGAGAACTGTTTACCCAAGGATTAACGGAGGAAATCGAGAAAGTTCAAAAAAGGATAGGTCGTTTTGCGTGGCGATTTTTACAAGTTGTTCGAGGTGGCAATCGTTAAAAAAAGAAGCTTTTCGTTGCAGCGAGGTGTTTTCAAGAAATTTCAATCTCCATCTTCCTTCTCCGAACGCCAAGAAATGTCGTTGCCTGCCATCTGCATAGGTAGAAGTGACCATCGTGATTATATAAGAGAAATCAGAGCTCGCACGGAAAGATTTAGATGTTCTTTTTTTTCCAGGTAGTAATCGGAGTGATAAGCCAGACAAATAGTCCAAAAATGGTTTTATGTAACCTCTGCCAAACACTTAGGTATAAATTCCAGAGTGATAATGTAGACACAGAAGAGTCTTCTTAGAGTGGGTTTATAACACTGAAGACAACAGCATTGACATCGTAGAAAACGGTAATGTTGTTGAGCCCGTATAACACAGACGGCCTACACTGTGTGTGAAACTGCGTCTACAGCAAAGCAACTCGAGGTCATATGGCTGGCAGGCTCAGAGAATGTAGTTAATGCAGGTTGGGAAGTGTCATGTTTAAGGCGAAGTCAAGTGGCGGGACAGTGAGAGTATGATATTCGTAACGAAATAAGAGCCGCGTGTGGTGTACTGTGTGTGGGCAGGAGGCGCCTACGCGCCAGCCTGCGGGTCATTATGTCGCGTGTTGTGGGATCGGAGCCGTGCTCACGGCCAGCACGCAGCCACGTTTCGCATTCGCCGGCGGAGGTCGTGGGGATGTCTAGAACAGATTGGCTCTGATTGCCGCAGGGCCGGCAGCCCAATTTTCTAATGGACGGCAATGGACGGCGCCGGCTACTGTTACGGAGGTTGCGGAATTGGCCTTAAAGAGGTACGTGTGTGCTGCAGCTACGCAGTGAGCCTTTGTGGAGCCTGCTCAGCGAATACAGTGGAATGACATCGTGATGGAACTGGATTTTACTGCACGGCTTCGCACGATCACCCATGGCCGGACTTGTTTATACACTGAAGAGCCAAAGAAACTGGTACACTTGCCTAATATCGTGTAGGGCACTTGCGAGCAAGCAGAAGTGCGGCAACTCGACCTGGCATGGTTGGTTCAAATGGCTCTGAGCACTATGGGACTTAACATTTGAGGTCAACAATTCCCTAGACTTAGAACTACTTAAACCTAACTAACCTAAGGACATCTCACACATCCATGCCCGAGGCAGGATTCGAACCTGCGACCGTAGCAGCAGCGCGGTTCCGGACCGAAGCGCCTAGAACCGCTCGGCCACAAGGACCGGCGACGTGGCATGGACTCGACTAATGTCTGAAGTAGTATTGGAGGGAAATGACACCACCAATTCTGCAGGGCTGTCCATAAATCTGTAAGAGTACGAGGGGGTGGAGATCTCTTCTGAACAAAACTTTGCAAGGCATCCGAGATATGCTCAATAATGTTCATGACTGGGGAGTTTGGCGACCAACAGAAGTGTTTAAGAAGACTATTCCTGCAGCCATTCTCTAGCAATTGTTGATGTGTGGGTTGTCGCATTTTTCTGCTGCAATTGGCCAAGTCCGTCGGAATGCACAATGGACATGAATGGATGCAAGTGATCAGACTGGATGCTTATGTACATGTCAGCTGTCAGAGTCGTATCTAGACGTATCACTCCAACTGCACTCGCCCCATACCATTACAGAGCCTCCATCAGCTTCAACAGTCCCCTGCTGATATGCAGGATCCATGGATTCATGAGGTTGTCTCCATACCCGTATCCGCCCATCCGTTCTACACCGTTTGAGAGGGAGCATGTTTCCAGTCAACAGGCCAAAGTCGGTGTTGACGGGCCCAGGCGATTCGTAAAGCTTTGTGTCGTGCAGTCATCAAGGTTACACGAGTGAGCCTTCCGCTACCAAAGCCCATATCGATGATGTTTCGTTGTATGGTTCGCACTCTGACACTTGTTGATGGTGCAAGCGTTGAAATCTGCAGCAATTTGCGGATGGGTTGCACTTCTGTCACGTTGAACGAACCTCTTCAGTCGTCGTTGGTCCCGTTCTTGCAGGATCTTTTTCCAGACGCAGCGATGTCAGCGATTTGATGTTTTACCGGATTGCTGATATTCACGGTACACTCGCGAAATGGTCGTGATTGCTACGTTGGAGACACTATGACCTATCGCTCATTCAAACTCTCTTAAATCTTGATAACCCGCCATTGTAGCAGTAGTAAGCGATCTAACAACTGCGCCAGACACTTGTCTTATGTAGGCGTTGCCGACCGCAGCGCCGTGTTCTGCCCGTTTATATACCTCGGTATTTGAATACGCATACCTATACCAGTTTCTTTGGCGCCTTAGTGTGATATGTAGTGATAGACGAGAAGTCCGGGAATTCCTGTTTCGAACTTCTAAGACTTGTAGAAGGGAGTGTACATAATATTTTGAGTAGGAACCCATGTGCGGAAACGTACGTTTTCCGTTCTACGACGGTTTAATCAGATGATTAACTCATCCACTTCTGCTGATGGAAGGAGGGAAGTCTGAGAGTTGCTTGTCCTCGTACGCAATAGGGTACACAGGAGGTCGTAAACAAAGTTTAATTTACGAGTCTCCTGTAGAGACAGAGGCAGATCTGTGGCACAAGTTATGGCCGTTGCTCTAGAAATTGACGAGACTCCAGGTCGGGTAGAGAGTGTGTACCGCAACATGTTTCGTAGGCACAATGTCTGTAACAGCGCTGTGGTCCCCACATCGAGCCGCTGTTGTAATGCATCAGTACTGCTCTGTATGGACAGTATGCTCGGTTCTGTTTTGTTTTGGAATACTTTAAACACGTAAATCTTAAGTGTTAATACAAACAAATGTGCTTAAGTGATAAATAGACGTTTCGTTATGTTTCCTTCAGAATTTTTACCCAGTAATTGTACTGCGTCACGCCGAATTCAGTTCCTCAAGCAGAAATGCATGAGTTAATGATCTTAATTGAAATCGTCGTAGAACAGAAATGGTACGTTTCCGTACATGGGTTCCTGCTCAGAATATTATGTACTCACTCCGTTCTACAAATCATAGAAGTTTGTAACGAGAATTTCCGAACACCCTGTATACCAGCCTTCCAGGTGAATCACTCTGTCTATTAGTGAAAAGGGTAGCAAAATTCCTGCAGTAGTTCCTGAGATTAGTCTTCACATACAGAAAAATGTGACGGTGGACTTTATAGTATGTAAAGCTTCTGGTCAAACTTCGATGCTCTCTGCATTTGTGGCGACTATTTTACAGTTTTACCCGCCAGACATCGCTTCCTCAGTGGCTGACCAGCTCGTAACCTCCACCATTACCATGAGATGTCACTCCAGACGCCAGTTCTATATGGAACACATTGCAATACGTATATTACACTCTCATTATGACTATAAATAGTAAATTACGTAGTGCGTAACGTGTTCAAATATTTCTATTTGTGACAGTGGATCTTGTAGTGAAGAACATTACATCAGTATTTATGTCATTTACAGACTAATAATTATAGCCATTACAAGTCGTATGTGTTTAGATCGGTTAGTACCTACATTACACGTGATAAGACCAAGCTATTACTGTCTATTTTCTCCTGGTTAGGAGATCAGGTGGTGAAATGAGGACGCGTGGTCGCAAGACGGTTCGTCTATACTGCTACATTCCGTATATAGAAACCCTCCTTGTGAATCAGTCTGTTTGTGAACACCTATCAAAACCACTACAGTAATTCCTGAAATTAGCCACAACATAATGACAGAAAAAAGAGGTGGCAGACTTTAGTTTTTAATGCACACTGTAATTCTTCTTCTTCTTTTTCTTCTGTGATATTACGAGAAACACATTTAAATTTGTTAAGGAGGCTGTTATTTTTATTTTCTTACGCTCTAGAGTCCGTTTATTCGCACCGGTATTAGGCAAAGCTCTGTACCATCGTTTAGGTATTGTTTCTCTTCGCCGCTGGTGGGCGGGATGGAAGCAACATCATTCCACGATGAAATTACGCGACTTTCAGGGCTGGCAGAGAAGATTAAAAGTATTAATGTGAGGAAGGGGCCGTCATCTGGAAACGACCGACTCAAATGTTATAAACGAAAATCGTTCTGTTGCCTCTGACAGTGTACTTCTTCCACTGCAAGATCTTTTCTTTCCATATTTTGAAAGGAGGTAGTTTGGAACAAAACAAGAAAAAATTGTCTAGTCAACATGGGCTCTAAAATGCAAATCTTACGGGCACATCTTCTGTAGAAGAAATGCGTTTAACGTTAGCAAAGATGAACAACTGCTCGTCGCTCTTAAGGTATACACTTTAGAACCCATGTTTACTGGACGTTTGTTCTTGCTTGGGCCCATATTACCGCCTCTGAGAATATGGAAAGCAAAGAGCCGGCAGTAGAAGAGGTTCACTGGACGACTTTCGCTGAAAACTTTCGACTAGGTCGCTCCCGAACCGGGGTCCCTTACCTCAAATTGATACACTTCCCCTTCTCCATCATTCCTGGAAGTTTGTAAGATTACCACACTGTAAGGGGTGTACTCTAACTGCATTGATTAAATTTTGGAGATTGTTCAGAAGTATTTTCTTCGTATTTTGTGATGAGGAATGCGTGGTCTCCACTGGCTGGTTACAGTACCGTATGGTCCATAAATTGGAAGAAAGACCAGTTATTGTATGACTACACGATTGCACAACCATCACTGAAAGTATCTAGGGGAATCCGTACGGAGCGATTTAAAGTGGAACGAGCGAAAAAAATAATCCCAGGTGAGCAGACGCAAGACTGAGGTTCATTGGAAGAATGCTCAGGACGTGTAGTCCACCCACATAAGAGGCAGCTTTCAAAACACTCATTCGACCAATACTTGAATACTGCTTATTAGTCTGGAGTCCGTACCAGACAGGATTGAGAGAGGTAGTAGAGAAAAAAACAAAGAAAAGCAACGCGTTTCGTTACAGGTTCATTTAGTAAGCGAGAAAGTGTCTTGGAGATGCTCAGTTAACTCCAGTCGCAGACACTGCAAGAGAGGGAATCTGCATCGCGAGGTGGTTTACTGTTTAAGTATCGAGAGTGTACGTTCCCAGAAGAGCCAACCAATACATTGCTTCCAACTACGTGTATCCCACGAAAAGACCATGAATGTAAAATTACAGTGATTCGAGCTCACAGCAATCTTTCTTTCCGCAAAAAATTTAGCGATTGGAATAGGGGAGGGAGTAAGTGACAGTGGTACACAAAGTACCCTCCACCACACACCACCAGGTGGCTGCGGATTATACAAGATGTTCGAAAATTCCTCTTGCAAACTTCTAGGACTTTGAATTGATTGGAATCCGTTTCAGTGCTGCAACCATTTGAAGACGTGCTGGTAACGCCAGGATAAGAATGAGACACTGAAAAGCAGTAGACAAGTTTTGCTATTTGAACAGAAAAATAACTGAGGATAAGAGAAGTAATGAGGATATAAAATGCACGTTGGCAGCAGGAAGGAAAGCTTTATAGAAAAACAAAGAAATTTGTTAACTTCGAATGTAAATTTAAATATTTGGAGGTCTTTTCTGATGGTATGTGTCTACAGTGTAGCCTGATATCGAAGTGAAACGTGGAGGGGAATTGATAATGGCAAGAAAATAATAGAAATTTAGGGACGCTATGCTACAGTAGAATGACGAAGATTCGACGCTTACATCGAGTATCTAATGAAGAAGAGCTGATTCGAATAGGCTATATAGGACCTCAATGGCACTATTTCACTAAAAGAAGAGATACCTTGTTACGACTTATCCTAGGGCCACACAGCATATTTAATTTGTTAAGGGCTGGGGGACGGCGGAGCACGAGGGGTAAAAATTTTGGGGGAGGACTAAGGCTACACTATAGTAAGCAGTTTAATGTAGGTTGCAATAGCCTGGAAAAGGTGCGGAGACTTGTGCAGGATAGACTGCAAGTTGTATCAAACCAGTTTCCGGGTAAAAGACCACAACACAACACCACTAACAACAACAACGTATTACTCGACGACAACAATGTTGCATCTGGGAGTGAGGGCATCTCGGTTGGCTTATCGCGAGTTCTTATAGTGATATTTCGCGAGGATAAGCTGAACGACTTGACAGTACATTGAGGTGGCAAAAGTCATTGGATAGAGATATGCAGATGGCGAAAGTATCGCGTACAAAAGGCATAAAAGAGCAATGCATTGACGGAGCTGTCATTTGTACTCAGTTGATTGATGTGAAAAGGTTTCTGACGTGATTACGGCCACATGGCGGGAATAACAGAGTTCAAACGCAGAATAGTAGTTGAAGCTAGATGCACGGAACATTCCATTTAGGAAAGTGTTATGAAATTCAGTATTCCGAGTTCCACAGTTACCACGGACAAGACAGTGGCCGGACCTTCACTTAACGACCGAGGTCAGTGGCGTTTGCGTGGAGTTATCAGTGATAACAGACAAGCAAGAAAGCGTGAAATAACCGCCGAAATCAATGTGGGATGTACGACGAACGTATCCGATAGGACAGTGTGGCGTAATCTGGCGCTTATGGGTTATGGCAGCAGACAACTTTCGCTAGTGCCTTTGCTAACAGCACGACATCGTCTGCAGCGTCTCTTCTTGCCTCGTGACTATATAGCTTGGACTCTAGATGACTGGAAAACCATGGACTTGTCACATGAGTCCTGATTACAGCTGATAAGAGCTGATGGTAGGGTTCGGGTGTGTGGCAGACTGAAGCAAAGGACCCAGGTTACCAGCAAGGCACTGCGCAAGCTGGTGGTGCCTCCATAACGGCGTGGGTCCAACTTAGCCGATCATTGACTGGAAATGGGTATGTTTGGTTACTTAGAGACCACTCGCAGCCATTCATGGACTTCATGTTTCCATCCGATTGTAGAATGCGCCATGACAATGCACCATGTCACTGGGTCACAATTGTTCGCGATTGGTTTGAAGAACATTTAAGACAATTCGAGCGAATGGTTTGGCCACCCAGGTCGCCTGACACGAATCCCATCGAACATTTGTGGGACATAATCTAGAGGTCAGATCTTGCCCAAAATCCTGCACCTGCAACACTTTCGCGATTAAAGACGGCTATAGAGCTCAATGTTTTTGCAGGGGACTTCCATCGACTTGTTGCGTCCATACCACGTCGAGTTGCTGCGCTGTGACGGGCGAGAGGAGGTCAGACACGATATTATGAGATATCCCATGACTTTCATCACATCAGTGTATATGCACAACTTTACTGAAGGCGTTCACAATGCGTTTTCCTTAGTCACTACTGTACTTCTTTACCGAAACATCTCACGCTTCCAACAACGGCCGCAGGAGGCCAATTGCCATAAGATCGTGATCGAGTAGTATGAGCCGTCTTAACTGTAATAGTTTAGTGCAGGATGGAGTGATAAGGCGTTTGAAATATGCTGTGGTGTGTTGTCGATGTGAAACAGGGCAGAAGATAAAAAAACCAATAAATAAACGTTAGTCTTAGAATTCCGAGATGGCGTCGCAACTTATACAGCTAGCACTAACAATTTCGATACTGAAATGAAAAAACAACAAAGAGGTATAGAAACAGACATCATTTTGCAACGGGCTACAAGAACCTTACTGTTGTACTGTTTGCAAATGATATACATATGACAGGAAGATCAAAACATGAAGTTCAAGAGAAGATACGTAGTTAATGCATTTCATTATTTACACTTAATGCTAAAGAATACCTTGTCAATGTGAATCGCTACTGAGGAAATTTAGAGAACCAGCATTTGAGGCTGACTGCAAGCCGGCCGACGTGGCCGTGCGGTTAAAGGCGCTGCAGTCTGGAACCGCAAGACCGCTACGGTCGCAGGTTCGAATCCTGCCTCGGGCATGGATGTTTGTAATGTCCTTAGGTTAGTTATGTTTAACTAGTTCTAAGTTCTAGGGGACTAATGACCTCAGCAGTTGAGTCCCATAGTGCTCAGAGCCATTTGAACCATTTGAGCTGACTGCAATACAATTTTACTGCCGCCAACTTATATTTCGCTGAAAGACCACAAAGATAAGATAAGAGAGATTAGGGCTCGTACAGAGGCATATAGGCAGTCATTTTTCCCTCGTTCTGTTTGGGAGTAGAACAGGGCGAGAAGATGCTAGTTGTAGTACGAGGTACACTCCGCCACGCATCGTATGGTGGACTGCGGAGTATGTATGTAGATGTAGATGAAAACACGAATACAACAAAAGTGTTATTAATACACAATCATTGCAAAAATTTTGGAGCTTATACATCAAGATTTCCACTAGGAAAACTTGTAAACAGTCACAGTAACCCTATACTAAAATTGAAAAATTAAGGAGCTTCCTGAGAAAAATGTAGTAAATTTTGTGTTTCAAAGTAATAAGAGAAACACCACTGAAATTAGATACGTACCTGCTACGCTATTACATTTGTGTGTAGGTTCTATCATCAGTCCTCTAAGGATCAGACATAATCGAGAGACATAAATGGTTATTCAGATACGGACTGCAGGTACTGAAACCAATTGTAATTGCCTACAGTAACCGCAGCGCATACCTGAAAACAGGACACAGTAATAGTACCAACTAATAGAACGGCGAAGACAAGAACGTCTCTGGAAAATATGGACGAAGATCTGAGGTGCTGGAACAAGTCAGGAGGCTAAATCTTGATGATGAAGAAAGAGCAGAAGGAAAGGAAGAAAGGTGGCCTAAACGCGCCTTAGACGTGTACATAACCAGTAAATTCGTCTATAGAAAATACTTTATCTACGCGTTGCCCTCCATTTCCATTTGCAACGTAAATTCTACGTGTTCAGTGCATGTGTCAGAGTTCAAAAGTTTACCACCAATGCTACAGTCAAATACTACATTACTGGCCATTAAAATTGCTACACCAAGAAGAAATGCAGAAATGCAGATGATAAACGGGTATTCATTGGACAAATATATTATACTAGAACTGACATGTGAATACATTTTGCCTGCCGAAGTGGCCGCGCGGTTCTGGCGCTGCAGTCTGGAACCGCGAGAACGCTACGGTCGCAGGTTCGAATCCTGCCTCGGTCATGGATGTGTGTGATGTCTTTAGGTTAGTTAGGTTTAACTAGTTCTAAGTTCTAGGGGACTAATGACCTCAGCAGTTGAGTCCCATAGTGCTCGGAGCCATTTGAACCATTTTTTGAATACATTTTCACGCAATTTGGGTGCATAGATCCTGAGAAATCACTACCCAGAACAACCACCTCTGGCCGTAATAATGGTCTTGATACGCCTGGGCATTGAGTCAAACAGAGCTTGGGCGGAGTGTACAGGTACAGCTGCCCGTGCAGCTTCAACACGATCCCACAGTTCATCAAGAGTAATGACTGACGTATTGTGACGAGTCAGTTGCTCGGCCACAATTGACAAGCCGTTTTCAAGTGGTGAGAGATCTGGAGAATGTGCTGGTCAGGACAACAGTCGAACATTTTCTGTATCCAGAAAGGCCCGTACAGGACCTGCAACATGTGGTCGTGCAATATCCTGCTGAAATGTAGGGTTTCGCAGGGATCGAATGAAGGGTAGAGCCACGAGTCGTAACACATCTGAAATGTAACGTCCACTGTTCAAAGTGCTCTCAATGCGAACAAGAGGTGACCGAGACGTGTAACCAAGGCACCCCATACCATCACGCCGGGTGATACGCCAGTATGGCGATGACGAATACACGCTTCCAATATGCGTTCACCGGGATGTCGCCAAACACAGATGCGACCATCATGATGCTGTAAACAGAACCTGGATTCATCCGAAAAAATGACGTTTTGCCATTCGTGCACCCAGGTTCGTCGTTGAGTATACCATCGCAGGCGCTCCTGTCTGTGATGCAGCGTCAAGGGTAATCGCAGCCATGGTCTCCGAACTGAAGTCCATGCTGCTGCAAACGTCGTCGAACTGTTCGTGCAGATGGTTGTTGTCTTGCAAACGTCCCCATATGCTGACTCAGGGATCGAGACGTGGCTGCACGATCCGTTACAGCCGTGCGGATAAGATGCCTGTCATCTCGACTGCTAGTGATACGAGGCCGTTGGGATCCAGCAAGGCGTTCCGTATTACCCTCCAGAACCCACCGATTCCATATTTTGCTAACAGTCATTGGATCTCGACCAATGCGAGCAGCAATGTCGCGATACGATAAACCGCAATCGCGATAGGCTACAATCCGACCTTTATCAAAGTCGGAAACGTGATGGTACGCATTTCTCCTCCTTACACGAGGCATCACAACAACGTTTCACCAGGCAACGTCGGTCAACTGCTGTTTGTGTATGAGAAATCGGTTGGAAACTTTCCTCATGTTAGCACGTTTTAGGTGTGGCCGCCGGCGTCAACCTTGTGTGAATTCTCTGAAAAGCTAATCATTTGCATATCACAGCATCTTCTTCCTGTCGGTTAAATTTCGCATCTGTAGCACGTCATCTTCGTGGTGTAGCAATTTTAATGGCCAGTAGTGTAATACCGGGCCACTTCGGCGCCTCTACTAACATCGTTCCACTACGATACCTAGTCGCGAAGCACAAAGTGTTTAATGTACCCTCAGTGTTATTATTTAGAGTAACATTCAGAGCTCTTCGAGCTGCAGCCGTAAAAAGAAAAAGAAAGGCCGCCGCTGTTCGACGACTGGCGCTGTCGTATAATTGTCAGTAGGGTTATAAACCAGTGAGCCAAGGTTTCTCGAAAAGAGAGAGTTGAGAAGTGCATCGTCGTATAGCACATTTCGTCACAGCTAAGTAAGTACTGAATCGCGCGAATGATGAGCAAAATCGGCGTCTCTGTTATTCCCCGGTAACGGCCTCTCTGCCTGTCCGCCAGGCGCCGTTTGTCCTCTGCGAGGCGATGACCCCGGGCGGCTGGGCTGGTGGCTCGGCAGACACCGGCGGTCCCTGATAAGATGCCGCGGCTGACCTCTAGGGCCAGCGGCGCCCGGAATCTCTAAGCAGGGGGCAGGCTGTGCCGCGCCTGTCTCGTTAAGAAGCTTCGCGAAGCGTCTGATGGAGCCGGCGCGTCTTGGCGTGCCGCAATTGCCGTGGCTGAGGCCACGAGGCACGGAGCACAAGCTTGAATAGGACAATGAAGATATTTATTTAACACTGAGTGCCAGTCTTAAACCTGCTTTCCCCAAAGGCCAACCTGTTATCTCTGTCTGCTCCATTCAACGCCGGACACTTCCACTACAGTTTAACTCTGGTCAAACTTAAAAAAGCTGAAGCACAGGGTGCCCTTATAATTAAGATGACTTTTTTCTTTTTATTTTTACAAATCTACTAGGGAAACCATGAAGTTTCTGTACAGCTCTCATTCACATTTTCGCCACAAGGAGCGCTGTGTGAGTTACCCATAAATATGGCTCCCCCCCCAGCGGGAGTTTCTGTCCCATTATGGAAAGAAATTACCTGATGTCAAGCTAGTCAAAACATGGATGGAAACTTTTTTAGCAACGGTGTCGGTGCAAAAACGGACAAGCAGCGGCAGACCATGTTTCGGAGGAGACTGTGCAGGGACTTCAAAGTGCTTTCACAAGGTCGCCACAGATATCGATTGGACAAGGTTCGCGGGAATTGAAGTGCCAAAGAGTACAGTGCGTAAAGTATTTCGCAAACGTAGAAACCACCCCTATGAGCCAACCGAACAAACTGCAGTAGCAGCATTCTTATTTCTATCTCTTTTCCTTTTTTTTTCTTTTTGTGCTTTATTTGCCACCACATATTTTCATTTGTTTTGGTGCTTAACCTTATCCGACACACAGCTGTTTGAAACTCACGGGCGTCAGTTGCATGCCCTTCTCCATCATTCGCTTGCGTGTACAACCAAGCGACATAGGCTACATACTGTTGCGTTTACCTTACCATAGGTCATGTTTCTGAAACCACACGTGGTTTTCCACATACGCATTGACTTAGGGGGCCCACTGCTTCCGCCAGTAGGTTTCCGATACGTCTTGACGGCAACCAATTTGTACACTAGTTGGGCTGATGCTACACCAGTTAACGGACATTTCGCCGGAAACAACAGTCAAGACTTCTTACTACATGGAACTTCTCTCTCGTATTTTACAAGTATGTTCTCAAATAAAGGACTGTACAAATGAACTCGCACCAGAGACACAGCAGTTGTCTACAATACCTACAAAATGCACTGCAACTAGCGGATTTTTTGAACCCCTTTTGTGAGGAAATGTACAGAATTGAACAAAACATTAGATCACAATTTTCCATTTACTAACACATGGATTTTTATGTTCCTCATTGTCTTCATTACTTTCCTTGGAAACTGTTACGAACTGGACATATGTTCGTAAGACTGTTTTTGTTCAGGATCACTAATACTGTTATCCATCAAAGCACGTGCCTTTCTTTCTGACTCTCCCTGTATTTTTGGCCTTTCGTTAGTAGTTGCGCTCAGGTTGCGATGTATACTCCACAGCCAGCTATGTTCGCTCTTCCTAATCACTAGTCAAGTAAAGCAGAATATACCCTAACAAGCGTGAGGAAGTTTTTTTTTTTTTTTTGGTTATGGGTAATACTTTTGGTCTCGTTGTAGCACCGATGTTACTGAGATATGCTGTCTTGCTGTTCTGCAATTCAATCGCAGATTGTTCGTAGCGTTGTGGTGGTTGTTGTATGGGTAACGTTGCTAAGATGCAAAAAGGCTGAGACAAGTGAACACTGAAAGTGGAGAGGTGTCTGGAGTTTGACTTGGTGGCATTACTTACAATTATCTGATTTCACAGAATTACTCCTGGTGCACAAATAACTTTGGAAAACTTTGTTTATGTTCACCAGTTGTGCAGCGCTACACGCAGTTCACGATAGGAAGCACCTCCCACTGATTTCCAGGAGATTAACAAACCAGAGTGTGTGACTTTAGCTTATGGTCAAAGACATTGCATTAGAGCAGAGATTTTCTTTGATCATCACTAGTATTTTCAAAAATAGTACATTGATCTTGCTGTTGTTGCCGAATCTTACCATTGTGTCCTTTCACCCTGAATGTTAATCCCACTCGTGAACTTTTCTTTATTTTCGACAATGCTTCTTCGCAGTACAAGTAGAACACAAGAGGAGAAAGACTGTAGTGAACTTCCAGTGCATGTCATCATTCCTCAATACCCTACTAACGCGTTTCTTACACATTGATTCCTCCTGTCGAGCCTCAAACTTCAGCATACTCTTCATCATCACTAAATTATGACCTGAGTCTGTATCTGCTCCTGCGTACACCTTACAATCCAATATCTGATTTTGGAATCTCTGCCTCACTAAGAAGTAATCCAGCTGTGATATTCCCCTGTCTCGAGGTTATTTCCAATTGTATCTTCTCTGCTTGTGATTCTTGAACAGTATATCTACTAATACTAATAAGGTAAAAATATCAGCGGTCCTAATAGAGCTCCTTCAGGGACACCTCATGTCCCTCCATTGAGTCTCTTGCATTCATGATTCATTGTTGGCGCTCTGTGAGCTACGATTCAAACAAATTGTTAGTCCCGACACCACTTCCAGTACATGAAATTAACTATGATAGCGTAATTTAACTATCATCATAACAGGCAAGCGTCAGCAACGACAGTATAAATCAGTATACATACCGCAGGAACTGTGGAACAGACCGCAGCGTCTAGTGGAATATGATGCTAATGAACGCAATGAGCCTAAGTGCCTGCTAGGTTAGCAAGTTGGCGGGCCCTGGCTACCGTTGCTATATACTTCTGGGAAGCTTGTCGAAGGAAACATGCTCAGCGCCAAAGAAGCAATGGGACTAACTTACCTGTCCTTTTGTTTATCATTTTTTCTCTTGTCGCCCCAAATTGCGAAAAAGACAAAAATTATCACACAAATATTGTTCGCGATTGTTTCCCAGTACCTTCGTATGTGCTAAACCTTGTTCAGCACTGAGTCACTCTATCTTTAGGGTCTTGATGCTTTCTTCGTTGGTAGAATGCAGGCTGTGGAGCATATGAACTGAATAAACTGATCCGTAAGTATATTGTGATGTGCCGTTCAGTATACCGTAAGTATTTATTTGTTGCAGGTACTGATTTCCTGTAGCAAGGATGATAAACTGAATACATACCTCTGACAACCACGTGGCCTGTCAGCAGCATGCGAGGACTTTAGACAATGCAGATTTCGCTCCCAGCTATACACTGAGGTGACGAAAGTCATTGGATATCGGTATGGACACGTACAGATGGTTGTAGTATCGTGTACACAAGGTATAAAAAGGCAGTGTATTGGCGGAACTGTCATTTGTACTCCGGTAATTCATGTAAAAATGTTTTCGACGTGATTATGACCACACGACGGGAATTAACAGACTTTGAACATGGAATGGTAGTCGGAGCTAGAAGCATGGGACATTCTAGTTCGGAGTTCTTTAGGGATTCAGTATTTCGGGAACACAGTGTCGCGACGTTAACTCTCACCCCGGACAAGACAGCGGCCAACGGCCTTAATTTAACGACCGAGAGCAGCGAAGTTTGCGTAGAGTTGGCAGTGTTAAGAGACAAGCCATACTGCCCGAAATAACCGCAACAATCAATATGAGACGTACGACGGACGTATGCGTTAGGAAAGTGCGACGAAATATGGCAGCAGGCGACCGACGCGAGTGCCTTTACTAACAGCACATCTCCTGCAGGACCTCTCCTGCGCTCGTGACCATATCGGTTGGACCCTAGACGACTGGAAATCCATGGCCTGGTCACATGAATCCCGGTTTCAGTTGGGAAGAGCTGATGGTAAGGTTGGAGTGTGGCGCAGATCCCACGAAGCCGTGGACCCAGGTTGTGAACAAGACACTGTGCAAGCTGGTGGTGGCTCCATAATGTTGTGGGCTGTGTTTACATGGAATGGACTGGGTCCTTTGGTTCAACTGAACCGATCATTGATTGGAAATGATTATGTTCGTCTACTTAGAGACCGTTCGCAGCCATTCATATACGTCATGTTCCCAAAGAACGATTGAATCTTTATGGATGATAATGTGCCATGTCACCGGGCCACAATAATTCACGGCTGATTTGAAGAACATTCAGGACAATTCGAGCGAATGGATTGGCGTCCCAAATAACTCGACGTGAATCCCATCGAATATTTATGGAACGTAATGGAGAGGTCAGTTCGTGCACAAAATCCTGTACTGGCAACACTTCCGCAATTGTGGACGGCTTTAGAGACAGCATGGTTCAATATTTGTGCAGGGGACTTCCAGCGACGTATTGGGTCCATGCCACGTCGAGTTGCTGCAGTACGCTGGATACAAGGAAGCCAGACACGATATTAGGAGGCGTGTATGCCTTTTGTCGCCTTAACGCAGGTGTACATTTTTGTAATATTGTTCACTTGTATGTTGCAAAGTACATTACCTGTGACAAAGTTCAAACCAGTCACATGTCTCTACAGTAACATGTATACTGTACTTCGCAAGCCACATTATGGAGTGTTGCGGAAGTTACCTTTGGTTCCACCATCAGACCCGCCGCCCCCTCCCTTTCCTGTTCCATTCGCGGATGGTTCAAAATCAAATGAGTAAAGGCCCCTGAACCTGATGGGATAGCAGTTCGA
Organism: Schistocerca serialis cubense; assembly: GCF_023864345.2. Lineage (NCBI taxonomy): Eukaryota > Metazoa > Arthropoda > Insecta > Orthoptera > Acrididae > Schistocerca > Schistocerca serialis. The sequence continues at coordinate 342,730,586 of NC_064646.1, forward strand.
TTTTACACAGAGTACGCGAGGGAACTTGCCCCCCTTCTTGCAGCGGTGTACCGTAGGTCTCTGTAAGAGCGGAGCGTTCCAAAGAATTGGAAAAGGGCACAGGTCATCCCCGTTTTCAAGAAGGGACGTCGAACAGATGTGCAGAACTATAGACCTATATCTCTAACGTCGATCAGTTGTAGAATTTTGGAACACGTATTATGTTCGAGTATAGAGACTTTTCTGGGGACTAGAAATCTGCTATGTAGGAATCAGCGCGGGTTTCGAAAAAGATGGTCGTGTGAAACCCAGCTCGCGCTATTCGTCCACGAGACTCAGAGGGCCATTGACACGGGTTCACAGGTAGATGCCGTGTTTCTTGACTTCCGCAAGGCGTTTGATACAATTCCCCACAGTCGTTTAATGAACAAAGTAAGAGCATATGGACTATCAGACCAATTGTGTGATTGGATTGAAGAGTTCCTAGATAACAGAACGCAGCATGTCATTCTCAATGGAGAGAAGTCTTCCGAAGTAAGGGTGATTTCAGGTGTGCCGCAAGGGAGTGTCATAGGACCGTTGCTATTCACAATATACATAAATGACCTTGTGGATGAGTTCGGAAGTTCACTGAGGCTTTTTGCAGATGATGCTGTGGTGTATCGAGAGGTTGTAACAATGGAAAATTGTACTGAAATGCAGGAGGATCTGCAGCGAATTGACGCATGGTGCAGGGAATGGAAATTCAATCTCAATGTAGACAAGTGTAATGTGCTGCGAATACACAGAAAGATAGATCCTTTATCATTTAGCTACAAAATAGCAGCTCAGCAACTGGAAGCAGTTAATTCCATAAATTATCTGGGAGTACGCATTAGGAGTGATTTAAAATAAAATGATCATATAAAGTTGATCGTCGGTAAAGCAGATGCCAGACTGAGATTCATTGGAAGAATCGTAAGGAAATGCAATCCGGAAACAAAGGAAGTAGGTTACAGTACGCTTGTTCGCCCACTGCTTGAATACTGCTCAGCAGTGTGGGATCCGTAGCAGATAGGACTGATAGGAGAGATAGAGAAGATCCAACAGAGCAGCGCGCTTCGTTACAGGATCATTTAGTAATCGCGAAAGCGTTACGGAGATGATAGATAAACTCCAGTGGAAGACTCTGCAGGAGAGACGCTTAGTAGCTCGGTACGGGCTTTTGTTAAAGTTTCGAGAACATACCTTCACCGAAGAGTCAAGCAGTATATTGCTCCCTCCTACGTATATCTCGCGAAGAGACCATGAGGATAAAATCAGAGAGATTAGAGCCCACACAGAAGCATACCGACAATCCTTCTTTCCACGAACAATACGAGACTGGAATAGAAGGGAGAACCGATAGAGGTACTCAGGGTACCCTCCGCCACGCACCGTCAGGTGGCTTGCGGAGTATGGATGTAGATGTAGATGTAGATGTAGAAATGCCTCTAAGCACTATGGGGCGGTTTGCGTCACCGACTCGCTAGGCGCTCAGCGGGCAGTGCGGCACTATGTTTTCGATTTTTTTCAAACTGTTGCATCCTTGAGCCCCCAGTTCGCGATGTACGCTCCCCGGCTACAGAGGTTAGGGATCACACTTTATTAATAATTATAGTACAAAGTAATATCTCCAGTTACAGTTCCATTTTGTGAAAGTACACCAAGTCCTTTCATCCATACATGAATTTTTTCATTATTACTAGCTTTTCTACAGGAGCGTGTATACAAAGTAAATGGCATATTACTATACACATAACTAGGTCTACTTTGCGTCTTCGGGTCGATACCACAATGCCAGGTCTTGTAGGCGATAACATCTAAATCAGGGAATGATTCGAGTCCAGGTAGGGAAGCGTTCTCACAACGAACTATGGCTAGTGTGAACCAACCACTATCTGAATTTCCGGCAGAGACATCGAAAGTAAAGTTCATCTGAGGTCATCAGTCCCCTAGACTTAGAACTACTTAAACCTAACTAACCTAAGGACATCACACGCATCCATGCCCGAGGTAGGATTCGAACCTGCGACTGTAGCAGCAGGCGGTTCCGGAATGAAGCGTCTAGAACCGCTCGGTCACAACGTCCGGCTCGCGGGTGGTGCGCGGGGTAGCGCGGGGACAACGGCTGTTGGAAAATCCGAGTTTGAGCTCGAATTGGAGCTCGAATTTTTCTTATCTTGTCTTTACGGTATTTTCACGAAATAATTTTAGGAGGAAGCAATATACTGGTTGTCTCTTCTAGGAAAGTACGCTCTCGGATTCGCAACGCTTCTCTTCCAGCACCTGCCACTGGATTTGAGTGAGCAACTCAACGCTTCTGTGCTCACTAAACGAACCTGTGACGGAACACGCTGAACGTCTTTCCATCTTCTCTATTTCATTTCTCGGTTCTAATTAGTAAGTGACCTAGAATCACGAACAATTCTCTGGTATCAGTTGACCAAGGGTTTTGTAAGTTACTTTCTTCGTAGCTGGACTACAATTTCTGAGGACTGTATCGATGAATCTCAGTGTGGCATCAGTCTTAGCAGCGATTAGCTTTGTTTGTCTGTTCCATTTTAAATCGCTTAATGCGCATGCACCTGGATAATTTAAAGTGGCGACTGCTTTCAATGACTGTTGGGCAGTTGCCTAATAATACATAACGAGTCTTTACTCACGTTTATGAGCAGTATGTTTCATTTTATATATGCTGAGCGTCAACTGCAATCTATGCACCAAGCGTCGGCTCTTTGCAGGTCATCCTTATCTAGCAGGTGATTTATACACAACGATATCATGGAGCAACAGTTCTATAAATAAAACGGCTTAGCATTATATATCGATGTATAATCTCTATAACTATTCACATGATTTATATGTTGTGAGGCCAGTTGTGTATGAGGTACTGTTCTCTCTACTTGAACTAGTAATAAGGCTGCATTAAATCCTTCCTCATAAATCCCTCAACAAGTTAGACTTAAAATCACCGTCTGCCTGTAAACCAGCATTGTCCCCATCTGTACTTTGTCATCCCTACGATTTTCTAGTATCAAGGGCATTCACATCGTCTGTTACTTTTTACTTGAGTGGATATCACGGTCCCAGACACCAGTTTGCTGCTTCGTATGCTGTATACCCCTTTTCAGTACCTCGTTACCTGTGATAATATTACCATTACGAGGAGACTAAAAAAAGTACGTTACAAATAATCGTGCACGCCAAGTAACTTTTATTGAATGCTGCACTACACATCAAAGTGACACGGATACATGACACTATTTTTCGACATAGTCACCAAGTCTCTGTAAAAAACGTTCAGTACGTTCTACCAGCCACTCAGTCCATCGATGATAATAATACGCTTCTTGGTCACTGAGCCATTCTAGATCCGCTGTGTGACCGTCCTCATCGTCTGAAAATCTGCGGCTGCTGCAGATGAATTCGATTGACCGGACCTGTCGTCTGTGGCCTATGTCGATGACCTTCCTTCCCAATCAGCATCACCTACCTCGGTGCGGCTTTCGTCCAATTGTTGGTACTATTTCACTGTGGCTGTATGCGAAATTGCATTTGGTCCACATTCCACCAAATCTGATGCTGGATCTGTGACCAGTTTTTGGGCGCTACAGTCTGGAGCCGAGCGACCGCTACGGTCGCAGGTTCGAATCCTGCCTCGGGCATGGATGTGTGTGATGTCCTTAGGTTAGTTAGGTTTAATTAGTTCTAAGTTCTAGGCGACTGATGACCTCAGACGTTAAGTCGCATAGTGCTCAGAGCCATTTGAACCATTTTTTTGTGACCAGTTTTGACGTTTTGCCCACAGAAATCGTAGCATCCCTCGTACTTCAACTTTCGGGTACGTTTCATTTCACTCCCACACTGCGATGCACATGTTTCTCGTGCCACACCAGAATTTTGTCTGCAGGAAACCCGGAACATGTACTCTCTTCTGACAACGCGGCACTCTTATTGCACTGTAGTCAAAAATTCAGATGGCTCTAAGCACTATGAAACTTAACATCTGAGGTCACCAGTCCCTTAGACTTGAAACTACTTAAACCTAACTAACTTAAGGACATCACACACAGCCATGCCCGAGGCAGGATTCGAACCTGCGACCGTAGCAGTCGTGCGGTTCCGGAATGAAGCGCCTAGAACTGCTCGGCCACAGCAGCCGGCTGCGCTGTAGTCTCAACGTGGGACGACACGCTAAACTTACTTGTTGGAATCCTATAATACATATTGTGAATACTTCTTGGGATATGCCGAAAGTTATTTTTACGTCTGAAGATTTCCCTTCTTTAAGGCTATGCTGTGATCTGTTCACCAGGACTTCTTCAGCCACAAAGTTGGTCTGATGTTCTACAGGCTCTTGTTCATTAGGTGACTCTGGGGAACAATATTATCGCGTTCTGAAAGTCAAGGAACACGGTATCAATCTGGGTGCCGGTATCTACTGCTCCCTGGTTCTTGTGGACAACAGAGCGACCTGCCTTCACCGATCGTTGTTTGCGGAATCCTAGAGAACTGATTTTCGGCCTCCAGAAAAGTTATAGTACTACAGTAGAAGTCGTGTTTCAAAATTGTTCAAGAGACAGATGTCAGAGATGTTAGCCTATAGTTCTGTGTATCTGCTCTATGGCCTTTATGAAACTGGGTATCACCTGCACATTTTTACAATCACTTCGAACGCTTACTTCGGCTACCTACGTTGACGGTTGCTAGAGGACGTACGATTACTTTTGCATACCCTGAATACAATCGTACACGTATACCATCAATCTAGTCGCCTTTACTCTGTAAAGTGATTTCAGTAGATTATCTCGTGACTACTTACTCAGATAACTATCGTTTGGCGTTCGTATGACGATTTAAAGGCGAAATCTCAGTATGACCTTGCTCAGCGAAACAATTTTTCGAAAAGGAATTTAGTATTTTGGCTTTCTCTGCCATTCTTCGTTTCGATACCATTATGGTGACAGAGTGTCTGCACAGACGGCTTTGATCCGTTTACTGATTTCACAATCCTGATTTCATAATCCTAAGGTTTTCTGGTGTACTTTTTCCAGCATGTGTATTATTCAGGACGTTTCAGAAGTGGCGGTCGATAATTCACACACGGAAGGTACAGGCCAAAAGTAGCTAAAAAGCTCCAATAAACATGTGTCCACAAACCAACAGTTGCCGAGATACAACATATTTTCAGTTGCGGTTCATATGTGTCTAGGAACACATGGCATCTCCAAATGTTAAAGTAGGTGTTCGAAATGTTGTCCATGTGATTGAATGCAACATTGAACACGTCTCTGAAATGAGCTGTGAATCCTCTCAGGCAGTCCTGGGGAATTCTGTAAATGCTGGAAGGCTGCTTCAATCCGCAAGCCTAATTCCTCAAGAGAGTTGACCTTGTTATCGTAGACCAGGCTTTTGACATGACCCCACACAAAGAAATCCATGTGATTTAAATCCAGAGACCTTGGAGGCCATGGCACACGCCCTCCTCTGCCTATCCAACGTTGAGCATACGTCCGAGTCAGAAGCCGGCGCACTCGTAAATGAAAATGTGCTGGAGCACCGTCTTGCATGAACCTCATGTTCAGGCGTTGGTTCAGTGGGACATTATCACCAGCATCTGGAAGTGCAGTCTGCATGTACTGTTGTTTGGTTAGTACCTGTGGTAGGAAGTGTGATCCAGTCACACAGTCTCCGAGCAGTCCTGCCCCCAAGTTCAACGAATAACGCTGCTGATGTGATACGTGTGTTGCATTAGGACTGACATCGGCACAAATATGACAGTTAAAGATACTGTCATGAGTAAATCCAGCCTCATCCGTGAACAGAATACTGTTTACAAACAGGGGATTCAGGGTACAATGATGCGGCACCCTTCGGCGGAAATTCTCTCTAGGGGGGAAGTCGGCATTATTGGGGGCTGGCACTCGCTGGAGATAGAGTACTTGCCGATGTAAAATCCGCCAAACACTGCTGTGACTCTGGACACTCTCTTGGAAAGCGATCTTTCTTGTTGAAGTATTCGGATTATCGTGTACAATGCGTAACTCCCTATCCTCAACATCGGGTTTTATAGATCTACATCGACCTCCTCGTATATGGTGTACGAAACGGTCCTGGTTTCTCTAAGGTGCTGATGTAACCGGCTAAATATACGCCTGCCGGACTGCCTGCAGATAGGAAAAGGTTCTTCATGCAATCGTGCAGCCTCAAGGGCACTGCCATTCGCTTTGTCATGTATGAAGTGCATGTCAGTGTACTTTTCATTGGTCTAGCCTCTGCCCATAGTGCCTTCACGTTCGTAACTGACTGTGAGGCCGTTTCGGCACAGTTCACAGAGGGAAAAGGGAAGTAGTTGCGCATGCGTAAACAGATACTCGATTCCAAACCTTGAGATACCAACGTAAATACTGTGGTATCCAGGGGCGTTTACATTTGGTTCCCAACTCGAATTAATATGATACCTCGGCAAGGTTGATTTGCGGACTGCCGGCCGGAGTGGCCGAGCGGTTCTAGGCGCTACAGTTTGGAACCGTGCGACCGCTACGGTCGCAGGTTCGAATCCTGCCTCGGGCATGGATGTGTGTGGTGTCCTTAGGTTTATTTAGGTTTAAGTAATTCTAAGTTCTATCGGACTGATGACCTCAGAAGTTAAGTCCCATAGTGCCATTTTGATTTGCGGACTCATGGTCAATGGAGCTCTTTAGCTACCTTTGACCTGCACCTTCCACGTGCGAATTATTGACCATCATTACTGAAACACCCTGGGTAAGGGGCTGTAAAAATATTTCCGTCAGAAGGCCATGCAGTACAAAATCGGTATGCCAATCAGGAAAGGTCACCGTGATCATTGAGCAATGGTCCAACCAAAGCACCAGGTTGAAGATACTCGTTTGATGAAACACTATGTCCTACTGAGTGAAGAAGCCCGTAAGTGCTTTCTCCACATTTTCATTCGACTGGAATCATCAACCATTGTAAGTAGGCTGTTTAGGTTTTTATGTTGGTAACGCCACGTAGCGCTCTGTATGAAAATCATTGACTGTGCTGTGCGAAGTCTGTGGCTGGTTTGCATTGTTGGAATATTTGCTATTGTAGTGTTGCGCAGTTGGATGTGAACAGCGCGTAGTATTGCGTTGTTGGAGGTGAGCCGCCAGCAGTGGTGGATGTGGTGGGAGAGATGGCAGAATTTTGAGAGCGGACGATCTGGACGTGTGTCCATCAGAAAGAGTAAATTTGTAATACTGTATGTCATGAACTGATATATATATGATGACTTTTGAATGTTATTAAGGTAAGTATATTGTTTGTTCTCTATCAAAATCTTTCATTTGCCAACTATGCCTATCAGTAGTTAGTGCCTTCAGTAGTTGTTGTTGTTGTTGATGTCTTCAGTCCTGAGACTGGTTTGATGCAGCTCTCCATGCTACTCTATCCTGTGCAAGCTTTTTCATCTCCCAGTACCTACTGCAACCTACATCCTTCTGAATCTGCTTAGTGTATTCATCTCTTGGTCTCCCTCTACGATTTTTACCCTCCACGCTCCCCTCCAATACTAAATTGGTGATCCCTTGATGCCTCAGAACATGTCCTACCAACCGATCCCTTCTTCTGGTCAAGTTGTGCCACAAACTTCTCTTCTCCCCAATCCTATTCAATACTTCCTCATTAGTTATGTGATCTACCCATCTAATCTTCAGCATTCTTCTGTAGCACCACATTTCGAAAGCTTCTATTCTCTTCTTGTCCAAACTATTTATCGTCCATGTTTCACTTCCATACATGGCTACACTCCATACGAATACTTTTAGAAATGACTTCCTGACACTTAAATCAATACTGGATGTTAACAAATTTCTCTTCTTCAGAAACGCTTTCCTTGCCATTGCCAGCCTACATTTCATATCCTCTCTACTTCGACCATCATCAGTTATTTTGCTCCCCAAATAGCAAAACTCCTTTACTACTTTAAGTGCCTCATTTCCTAATCTAATTCCCTCAGCATCACCCGACTTAATTAGACTACATTCCATTATCCTTGTTTTGCTTTTGTTGATGTTCATCTTATATCCTCCTTTCAAGACACTGTCCATTCCGTTCAACTGCTCTTCCAAGTCCTTTGCTGTCTCTGACAGAATTACAATGTCATCGGCGAACCTCAAAGTTTTTATTTCTTCTCCATGAATTTTAATACCTACTCCGAATTTTTCTTTTGTTTCCTTTACTGCTTGCTCAATATACAGATTGAACAACATCGGGGAGAGGCTACAACCCTGTCTTACTCCCTTCCCAACCACTGCTTCCCTTTCATGTCCCTCGACTCTTATAACTGCCATCTGGTTTCTGTACAAATTGTAAATAGCCTTTCGCTCCCTGTATTTTACCCCTGCCACCTTTAGAATTTGAAAGAGAGTATTCCAGTCAACATTGTCAAAAGCTTTCTCTAAGTCTACAAATGCTAGAAACGTAGGTTTGCCTTTCCTTAATCTTTCTTCTAAGATAAGTCGTAAGGTCAGTATTGCCTCACGTGTTCCAGTGTTTCTACGGAATCCAAACTGATCTTCCCCGAGGTTGGCTTCTACTAGTTTTTCCATTCGTCTGTAAAGAATTCGTGTTAGTATTTTGCAGCTGTGACTTATTAAGCTGATAGTTCGGTAATTTTCACATCTGTCAACACCTGCTTTCTTTGGGATTGGGATTATTATATTCTTCTTGAAGTCTGAGGGTATTTCGCCTGTTTCATACATCTTGCTCACCAGATGGTAGAGTTTTGTCAGGACTGGCTCTCCCACGGCCGTCAGTAGTTCCAATGGAATATTGTCTACTCCCGGGGCCTTGTTTCGACTCAGGTCTTTCAGTGCTCTGTCAAACTCTTCACGCAGTATCATATCTCCCATTTCATCTTCATCTACATCCTCTTCCATTTCCATAATATTGTCCTCAAGTACCTCGCCCTTGTATAGACCCTCTATATACTCCTTCCACCTTTCTGCTTTCCCTTCTTTGCTTAGAACTGGGTTTCCATCTGAGCTCTTGATATTCATACAAGTGGTTCTCTTATCTCCAAAGGTCTCTTTAATTTTCCTGTAGGCGGTATCTATCTTACCCCTAGTGAGATAGGCCTCTACATCCTTACATTTGTCCTCTAGCCATCCCTGCTTAGCCATTTTGCACTTCCTGTCGATCTCATTTTTGAGACGTTTGTATTCCTTTTTGCCTATTTCACTTACTGCATTTTTATATTTTCTCCTTTCATCAATTAAATTCAATATTTCTTCTGTTACTAAGGATTTCTACTAGCCCTCGTCTTTTTACCTACTTGATCCTCTGCTGCCTTCACTACTTCATCCCTCAAAGCTACCCATTCTTCTTCTACTGTATTTATTTCCCCCATTCCTGTCAATTGCTCCCTTATGCTCTCCCTGAATCTCTGTACAACCTCTGGTTCTTTTAGTTTATCCAGGTCCCATCTCCTTAAATTCCCACCTTTTTGCAGTTTCTTCAGTTTTAATCTACAGGTCATAAACAATAGATTGTGGTCAGAGTCCACATCTGCCCCTGGAAATGTCTTACAATTTAAAACCCGGTTCCTAAATCTCTGTCTTACCATTATATAATCTATCTGATACCTTTTAGTATCTCCAGGGTTCTTCCATGTATACAACCTTCTTTCATGATTCTTAAACCAAGTGTTAGTTATGATTATGTTGTGCTCTGTGCAAAATTCTACCAGGCGGCTTCCTCTTTCATTTCTGTCCCCCAATCCATATTCACCTACTATGTTTCCTTCTCTCCCTTTTCCTACACTCGAATTCCAGTCACCCATGACTATTAAATTTTCGTCTCCCTTCACAATCTGAATAATTTCTTTTATTTCATCATACATTTCTTCAATTTCTTCGTCATTTGCAGAGCTAGTTGGCATATAAACTTGTACTACTGTAGTAGGCGTGGGCTTCGTATCTATCTTGGCCACAATAATGCGTTCACTATGCTGTTTGTAGTAGCTTAGCCGCATTCCTATTTTCCTATTCATTATTAAACCTACTCCTGCATTACCCCTATTTGATTTTGTATTTATAACCCCGTACTCACCTGACCAGAAGTCTTGTTCCTCCTGCCACCGAACTTCACTAATTCCCACTATATCTAACTTCAACCTATCCATTTCCCTTTTTAAATTTTCTAACCTACCTGCCCGATTAAGGGATCTGACATTCCACGCTCCGATCCGTAGAATGCCAGTTTTCTTTCTCCTGATAACGACATCCTCCTGAGTAGTCCCCGCCCGGAGATCCGAATGGGGGACTATTTTACCTCCGGAATATTTTACCCAAAAGGACGCCATCATCATGTAATCATACAGTAAAGCTGCATGCCCTCGGGAAAAATTATGGCTGTAGTTTCCCCTTGCTTTCAGCCGTTCGCAGTACCAGCACAGCAAGGCCGTTTTGGTTATTGTTACAAGGCCAGATCAGTCAATCATCTAGACTGTTGCCCTTGCAACTACTGAAAAGGCTGCTGCCCCTCTTCAGGAACCACACGTTTGTCTGGCCTCTCAACAGATACCCCTCCGTTGTGGTTGCACCTACGGTACGGCTATCTGTATCGCTTAGGCACGCAAGCCTCCCCACCAACGGCAAGGTCCATGGTTCATGGGGGGGCTTCAGTAGTTAGAATCTTTTATTTAGCTGTATTGCAGTAGTTCGAGTAACGAAGATTTTTGTGAGGTAAGAGATTCATGAAAGGTATAGGTTCTACATCTACATCTACATCCATACTCCGCAAGCCACCCGACGGTGCGTGGCGGAGGGAACCTTGAGTACCTCTATCGGTTCTCCCTTCTATTCCAGTCTCGTATTGTTCGTAGAAAGAAGGATTGTCGGTATGCCTCTGTGTGGGCTCTAATCTCTCTCATTTTATCATCATGGTCTCTGCGCGAGATATACGTAGGCGGGAGCAATATACTACTTGACTCTTCGGTGAAGGTATGTTCTCGAAACTTTAACAAAAGCCCGTACCGAGCTACTAAGCGTCTCTCCTGCAGAGTCTTCCACTGGAGTTTATCTATCATCTCCGTAACGCTTTCGCGATTACTAAATGATCCTGTAACGAAGCGCGCTGCTCTCCGTTGGATCTTCTCTATATCTTCTATCAACCCTATCTGGTACGGATCCCACACTGCTGAGCAGTATTCAAGCAGTGGGCGAACAAGCGTAGTGTAACCTACTTCCTTTGTTTTCGGATTGCATTTCCTTAGGATTCTTCCAATGAATCTCAGTCTGGCATCTGCTTTACCGACGATCAACTTTATATGATCATTTTTTTTTTTAAATGGCTCTGAGCACTATGGGACTCAACTGCTGTGGTCATCAGTCCCCTAGAACTTAGAACTACTTAAACCTAACTAACCTAAGGACATCACACACATCCATGCCCGAGGCAGGATTCGAACCTGCGACCATAGCAGTCGCACGGTTCCGGACTGCGCGCCTAGAACCGCGAGACCACCGCGGCCGGCTATGATCATTTTATTTTAAATCACTCCTAATGCGTACTCCCAGATAATTTATGGTATTAACTGCTTTCAGTTGCTGACCTGCTATTTTGTAGCTAAATTATAAAGGATCTATCTTTCGGTGTATTCGCAGCACATTACACTTGTCTACATTGAGATTGAATTTCCATTCCCTGCACCATGCGTCAATTCGCTGCAGATCCTCCTGCATTTCAGTACAATTTTCCATTGTTACAACCTCTCGATACACCACAGCATCATCTGCAAAAGGCCTCAGTGAACTTCCGATGTCATCCACCAGGTCATTTATGTATATTGTGAATAGCAACGGTCCTATGACACTCCCCTGCGGCACACCTGAAATCACTCTCACTTCGGAAGACTTCTCTCCATTGAGAATGACATGCTGCGTCCTGTTATCTAGGAACTCCTCAATCCAATCACACAATTGGTCTGATAGTCCATATGCTCTTACTTTGTTCATTAAACGCCTGTGGGGAACTGTATCGAACGCCTTGCGGAAGTCAAGAAACACGGCATCTACCTGTGAACCCGTGTCTATGGCCCTCTGAGTCTCGTGGACGAATAGCGCGAGCTGGGTTTCACATGACCGTCTTTTTCGAAACCCATGCTGATTCCTACAGAGTAGATTTCTTGTCTCCAGAAAAGTCATTATACTCGAACACAATACGTGTTCCAAAATTCTACAATTTTGTTAGTGAAGGCCATTCTTTTGTAGGAATTATTGAAAGTCAGATTGCGTTGCGCTAAAAATATTGTGTGCCAGTTTAGTGTTGATCAGAATAAGTAAAGAGAGAAATGTCTGAGTGTGTTCAGTTCTGCTCAGCTGTTTGAAAATCAAATAAAAAAAAATGGTGCAAATGGCTCTGAGCACTATGGGACTCAACTGCTGAGGTCATCAGTCCCCTAGAACTTAGAACTAGTTAAACCTAACTAACCTAAGGACATCACAAACATCCATGCCCGAGGCAGGATTCGAACCTGCGACCGTAGCGGTCTTGCGGTTCCAGACTGCAGCGCCTTTAACCGCACGGCCACTTCGGCCGGCTGAAAATCAAATAACGTAAGGGGTTTACCATCACAGTCTTTCATAAATTTTTCTAAGGGGATGTTTCACCCTTCGAGCCTTTTTTTTAAGGACAGAAGGGCTGATAGTCACAGACAGAGAGATCAGAACTAAAGGGCAGGTGCTCGAGTCTCTCTCACTGGATGAGGCTGGCCTCGCAGCCCGACCAACGCTCTGCGTCGAACCGCGGCCAGCAAAGAATTTTTCGGACTACTCCATAACGGAGGTTTTCGACAGACATGCTGCCTCATGCACATCCTTCATTCTCCGAGAGATGTCTAGCACTGTTTGTCGTGCGGCGGCCAAGAGAAGAATAACAGCACGTTGGTCCTGTTTGGACGCACTTCGTGATCACGTCGCCGTAGCTGATGTTTCTGCATTTACCACACGCATGTTGGGAAGACATGTATATGTACATCTACATCTACATCTACATGATTACTCTGCAATTCACATTTAAGTGCTTGGCAGAGGGTTCATCGAACCACAATCATACTATCTCCCTACCATTCCACTCCCGAACAGCGTGCGGGAAAAACGAACACCTAAACCTTTCTGTTCGAGCTCTGATTTCTCTCATTTTATTATGATGATCATTCCTACCTATGTAGGTTGGGCTCAACAAAGTATTTTCGCATTCGAAAGAGAAAGTTGGTGACTGAAATTTCGTAAATAGATCTCGCCGCGACGAAAAACGTCTTTGCTTTAATGACTTCCATCCCAACTCGCGTATCATATCTGCCACACTCTCTCCCCTATTACGTGATAATACAAAACGAGCTGCCCTTTTTTGCACTCTCTCGATGTCCTCCGTCGATCCCACCTGGTAAGGATCCCACACCGCACAGCAATATTCTAACAGAGGACGAACTAGTGTAGAGTAAGCTATCTCTTTAGTGGACTTGTTGCATCTTCTAAGTGTCCTGCCAATGAAACGCAACCTTTGGTGCGCCTTCCCCACAATATTATCTATGTGGTCTTTCCAACTGAAGTTGTTCGTAATTTTTACACCCAGGTACTTAGTTGAATTGACAGCCTTGAGAACTGTACTATTTATCGAGTAATCGAATTCCAACGCATTTCTTTTGGAACTCATGTGGATCACCTCACACTTTTCGTTATTTAGCGTCAACTGCCACCTGCCACACCATACAGCAATCTTTTCTAAATCGCTTTGCAACTGAGACTGGTCTTCGGATGACCTTACTAGATGGTAAATTACAGCATCATCTGCGAACAACCTAAGAGAGCTGCTCAGATTGTCACCCAGGTCATTTATATAGATCAGGAACAACAGAGGTCCCAGGACGCTTCCCTGGGGAACGCCTGATATCACTTCAGTTTTACTCGATGATTTGCCGTCTATTACTACGAACTGCGACCTTCCTGACAGGAAATCACGAAACCAGTCGCACAAATGAGACGATACCCCATAAGCCCACTTCAGTACATGCCGGTGCTTATATACCCGCGACGCAGCCGCACTACGTTGCATATACGCTGCAGCAATGCCCTCAAACGGAGACTATTAGATCGCGCCATATACCTTACTGCAGCTTTATGGAATTGCGGAGCAAAAGAGGAAAACTCTTGCAGGTGGTGCTGAGAGTTACAACAGAGAGAGCCGCTGTAACGAGGTGCGTTCCGAGAAAGGGGCGCCGAGGTCACTGCCGGGAGCTTTGTTAGCAGCGGCGCGTGGGACGGCGGAGGTTTCCTCGAAACAGCGGCGTGCGTGGGCGGAAGGTTGCGCGTGGCCGGTCGTTACAGTGCCTGACAGTGGTGATTTGTAGCAGGCGCGTTAGATGGTAGACGAGTAACACTGTGCACGCCCTTACTTTCTGAGAACTGCTCCCTTTTCTCAATAATGCGATTTCCTGGCAGCAATAACCATTCACACCCAATAGCTATCAAAATTAACAAATAACAGCACACTCTGATGTAGTATTGAAAGCTATCATCTCCCGCTCCATGTGCACAGCAAAATACCTAATGATGGTAATAGAGGATATCACGGTCCAGTCACATTAATGTGACCACCGCCTAAGTTCGACGTCAGAGTGCAGTAACCACAACAGATAGCATCACTAACCAAGGGTGGAGGTATTTCCGAAACGGCTAAGTTTGTAAACTGCTCGCGTGCTGCCGTGGTTAAAGTGTACAGGCAAGTATGGTGCACCAGAGGCCGTAGGTAACGGGGGTGAACGACGGCTTTTACGTGTACGGAACAATAGGCGTGCGACTGTTGAGCAACTGAGTGCCTAGATGAATCTTGCGACTACAAATAGTGACTTCTCAATGATCATTTAGCGAATGTTACTGCATATGGGCCTTCGTAGGAGGCAAGTGTGTCATGGACCCATGATGACTGCTGTTCATTGGCGATGAAGGCTGGAATCCGGGCGCCAGTATCTCATCTGGACGTCCACTGCTACTGAGTGGCGACAGGTGACTTTTTCAGATGCCAGATGGCCTTTGGCGTGTACGGCGTGAAACGTCTGAAAGGAAACACACTGCAACAATCGCCGGAAAGGTCCAGGCCAGAGGAGCGAGCGTTGTAATCTAGGAAACGTTTCCATGTCATTCCCTGGGTGATTTCGTCATTCTGGAAGACACAGTGGATCAACACCAGTATGGATCTATCCTTGGGAACCATGTACATCCTTACATGGAGTTTGGTTTTCTCGGCACGGTGGCTTTTACCAACAGGACAATGCAATGAGTGGTTCGAAGAGCACCAGGATGCGTTTATAGTACTCCCTTGGCCATCAAACTCGAGGGGGTCCCACAGATTTTCGATCGGCCTGTTCGTTCCGTGGACACTCATCCAAGAAGTCTAGCGCAGCTGGCCACAACTACAGTCGACATGGCTCCACATCCATGTCGCTACCTTTCAGAACTTGACTAACTTTCCTCCTGCACGTCTTGCAGCTATTTGCGTTGGAGAAGGTTGTTAAACAGGCTTGGAGAGGTGGTCACATTAATCTGTCTGGACAGATGGCTCTGAGAACTATGGGACTTAGCATCTGAGGTCATCAGTCCCCTAGAACTTAGAACTACTTAAACCTAACTAACCTAAGGACATCACACACATCCATGCCTGAGGCAGAATTCGAACCTGCGACCGTCGTGGTCGCGCGGCTCCAGACTGTAGCGCCTAGAACCGCTCGGCCACACCGGCCAGCTCTGACTGGACAGTGTAGCTATAAGGTAACGATATTTTCTTGTAAACAACAGCTTCTTCAATGGACAATGAGAATGTGTTGTTGATCAATCGTGCACGTGTATTGATAACGTTACTGCTTGTCTTATGCTTCTTTCGATCACATTGAATATTACTTACGTTACCACAGGACACTCACGAAAGGATGTCAATGATAAGATTCGTTGATGACATCGCTGTCCACAGTGAAATAGAAGGAGAATTACAGGACGTGTTGAATGGAATAGTCTAATGAGCACACAGCATGGGTTCAGAGTACGCTGAAGAAAAACTAATGAAAACTACCAGAAATGAGATTAGCGACATACTTAACATCAAAATTGGGGATTACAAAACAGACGAAGTGAAGGACTTCTGCTACGTTCTAAAATTGGAATTTAATATTTCGGCTTTCTAACTGATCATTGTCCACGAACTGATTGTCTAACTTATTTCAGCCGTTATGCATAGTCTTTCTTACGGATGAAAGAGCTTCTGTTACGTATTCTTCAACAGAACACAGAGTCATTCTCAACGAAGAGAAATCTTCAGATGTAAAAATAACTATGGCGCACCACAGTGGTGTGTTATTGTACCATTACTTTTCGCGATATATATTGGTGACCTAGTGGATAACGTCGAAAATTTCATTAGGTTGTTCGTGGATGATGGTGTTCTGTCGAATCAGAGCTACCCGTGGTCTAAGGATAGCGTTTTTGACGAGAAATCAAAGCATCATGGGTCCTGAGAGCGAACCTTCCTACTGCGTGCATTTTGAATAAAAACCATAAGCAATGGCGACCGAAGACTTCTGGCATAACAAGTCACCCCATTCTGCCAACGGCCTTGCCAAAGAGGGCGGAAGAGCGGACACAGTTTCAGGGTACTCTCTTCCCTTGGGGTGGGAAACTCCTACGAAAAGGCGAACGAATCAACAATGGCGAACGGCACGAGGATACAGAAGGCAATGAAAACCACGGCTCTAAAGACAATGTATATCCACAGGAAATGTGACCTGTGATTTAAAAAGTGTCATGATGATCTCTTCATTGGCTAAAAAATTCCGGGCTAGAACCCCTTTCAGATCTTCGGGAAGGGACTGCCAAGGGGTAGGTGGCCATTAGAAAAAGAGTGAATAATCAACGGAGCGGCAAGGCTCTACGAACCGGGCCGTGGAATGTCAAAGGTTTGAACGTGGTAGGGAAGCTAGAAAATCTGAAAAGGGAAATAATAAGGCTCATCTAGATTTAATGGGGATCAGTGAACTGAAATGGAAATAAGGATTTATGATCAGTCGAATAAGTGCACTGACAGGATTGTTCTCATTAGAATCGACAGCAAACAAACACCGACAACAATAGTTCAGGAATACATGCCGACGTCGCAAGCAGAGGATGAAGAGATAGAGAAAGTATATAAGGATATTGAACGGATAGTTCAATACGTAAAGGGAGATGAAAATCTAGTAGTCTTGGGGGATTCGAACGCAAACGTACGGGAAGGAGTAAAAGAAAGGGTTGGTAGTAGGAATGAGAGAGGAGATAGACTGAGTTCTGCAATAAATTTTAGTTAGTAGCAGCGAAAACTCTGTTTAAGAATCACAAGAAAAGAAGGTATATTCGGTAAAGGCTGGGAGATACAGGAAGATCCCAGTCACATTACATCAAGGTCAGGCAAAAATTCAGAAATCAGATATTGAATTGTAAGACGTACCCATGAGCAGATATAAGCTCAGATCGCAATTAAATAATGATTAATTGTATGCTGACGAAGAAATTAGTCAGGAAGAATCAATGCGCAAAGAAGTGGGGTACAAAAATATTAAGAAATAAAGAAAACGCTTGAAGTACTTTTAGTCTATATGTACTGCGATAATGAGCAGTTCAGTAGGGCGTTCAGTTAAAGGGGAATGGACATCTCTAAAAAGGACAATCACAGAAGTTGGGAAGAAAAACATAGGTACAAGGAAGGTAACTGCGAAGAAACCACGAGTAACAGGAGAAATACTTCAGCTGACCGATGAAAGAAGGCTATACACAAATGTTCACCGAAATTCAGGAATACGGAAATACAAGTCACTTAGGAGTGAAATAAATAGGAAATGCGGGAAATTAAGGCGAAATGACTACATGAAAAACGTAAAGAAATCTAAAGAGAAATGATTGTCGGAAGTCAAAACAACCTTTGGTAAAATTAAAAGCAAGGTCGGTGACATTAAGAGTACAATGGAAATTCTACTGTTAAATGCAAAGGAGAGAGTGGATAGGTGGAAAGAGTACAATGAAGGCCTCTAGAAGGAGAAGGACTTATTTGATGGCGCGATTGAAGAGGAAGCAGGAGTCGATATGGAAATATAGTGGATCCAGTATTAGAATCAGAATTTAGTAGAGTGTTGGAATCCTTAAAATCAAATAAGGGAGTTGGGACAGCATGCCGGTGATACAGAAGGAATAGATAGTATTCCTCAGGAATTTCTAAAATCATTAGAGGAAGTGGCAATGAAACGACTATTCACGTTGGTATGCAGAATGCATGAGGCTGGTGATATATCATCAGAGTTCTGGAAAAACATCACACAATTCAGAAGATAGCAAGAGCCTAGAAAGTGCGAGAATTATCGCATAATCAGCGTAACAGTTCATGCATCCATGTTGCTGACAAGAGGAATGGAAAAGAAATTTGATGACATGTTAGGTGACGGTCAGTTTGGCTTCAGGACAGGTAAAGACACCAGAGAAGCATTTGTGCTTTGAGGTTGATAATGGAAGCAAGACTGAAGAAAAATCAAGACACGGGATAAGATTTGGGAACCTCAAGAAAAAGTTCGACACTGTAAAATGATGAAAATTGATCGAAAGTCTGAGAAAAACAGGGGTATGTTACAGGAACAGACGTGTAATAACCAATGCGTACCAGAACCGAGAGGGAACAACAGGAAAGAAAGACGAAGAATAAAGTGCTCGGATTAAAAAGGGTATAAGACAGGGGAGTACGCTTTCGCCGCTAATGTTCAATCTATGCATCGAATAAGCAATGACGGAAATGAAATAAAGGTTCAAGAGTAGAATTAAAATTCAACGTGAAAGGATATCAATGCTAAGATTCGCTGATGACATTACTATCCTCAGTGAAAGTGAAGGAGAAGGAAGGAAGGGAGGGAGGGAGATTGGGTTGAACGTCCAGTCGACATCGAGGTCATTAGAGATAGAGCACAAGGTCGGATTGTATCAAAGATAGGGAAGGTAATCGGCCGTGCCCTTTCAGAGGCATCATTACAACATTTTCCTGAAGCGATTTAGGGAAAGTTAACGAGACTTACAGGATCTGTTGAATGAACTGAACAGTCTAAGGAGTACAGAATATGGTTTGAAAGTAAATCGAAGAAAGATGAAACTAATGAGAAGTAGCAGAAATGAACACCGAGAAACTTAATATCAGAATTGGGGATCACGAAGTAGAGGAAATTAAGGAATTCTTTTATCTAGGGCGCAAAATAATCGATGACGAACGGAGCAAGGAAGATATAAAAAACGGACTAGTACTGAAAATAGGCATTCCTGGCCAAGAGAGGTCTACTAATATCGAACATACACTCCTGGAAATTGAAATAAGAACACCGTGAATTCATTGTCCCAGGAAGGGGAAACTTTATTGACACATTCCTGGGGTCAGATACATCACATGATCACACTGACAGAACCACAGGCACATAGACACAGGCAACAGAGCATGCACAATGTCGGCACTAGTACAGTGCATATCCACCTTTCGCAGCAATGCAGGCTGCTATTCTCCCATGGAGACGATCGTAGAGATGCTGGATGTAGTCCTGTGGAACGGCTTGCCATGCCATTTCCACCTGGCGCCTCAGTTGGACCAGCGTTCGTGCTGGACGTGCAGACCGCGTGAGACGACGCTTCATCCAGTCCCAAACATGCTCAATGGGGGACAGATCCGGAGATCTTGCTGGCCAGGGTAGTTGACTTACACCTTCTAGAGCACGTTGGGTGGCACGGGATACATGCGGACGTGCATTGTCCTGTTGGAACAGCAAGTTCCCTTGCCGGTCTAGGAATGGTAGAACGATGGGTTCGATGACGGTTTGGATGTACCGTGCACTATTCAGTGTCCCCTCGACGATCACCAGTGGTGTACGGCCAGTGTAGGAGATCGCTCCCCACACCATGATGCCGGGTGTTGGCCCTGTGTGCCTCGGTCGTATGCAGTCCTGATTGTGGCGCTCACCTGCACGGCGCCAAACACGCATACGACCATCATTGGCACCAAGGCAGAAGCGACTCTCATCGCTAAAGACGACACGTCTCCATTCGTCCCTCCATTCACGCCTGTCGCGACACCACTGGAGGCGGGCTGCACGATGTTGGGGCGTGAGCGGAAGACGGCCTAACGGTGTGCGGGACCGTAGCCCAACTTCATGGAGACGTTTGCGAATGGTCCTCGCCGATACCCCAGGAGCAACAGTGTCCCTAATTTGCTGGGAAGTGGCGGTGCGGTCCCCTACGGCACTGCGTAGGATCCTACGGTCTTGGCGTGCATCCGTGCGTCGCTGCGGTCCGGTCCCAGGTCGACGGGCACGTGCACCTTCCGCCGACCACTGGCGACAACATCGATGTACTGTGGAGACTTCACGCCCCACGTGTTGAGCAATTCGGCGGTACGTCCACCCGGCCTCCCGCATGCCCACTATACGCCCTCGCTCAAAGTCCGTCAACTGCACATACGGTTCACGTCCACGCTGTCGCGGCATGCTACCAGTGTTAAAGACTGCGATGGAGCTCCGTATGCCACGGCAAACTGGCTGACACTGACGGCGGCGGTGCACAAATGCTGCGCAGCTAGCGCCATTCGACGGCCAACACCGCGGTTCCTGGTGTGTCCGCTGTGCTGTGCGTGTGATCATTGCTTGTACAGCCCTCTCGCAGTGTCCGGAGCAAGTATGGTGGGTTCCGACACACCGGTGTCAATGTGTTCTTTTTTCCATTTCCAGGAGTGTATGCCTTAATTTAAGGAAGAAATTTGTGAAAATGTACGTTTGAGGCACAGCATTGTGTGGTAGCGAAACATGGATTGTGGGAAAACCGGAATTGAAGCATCTGTCAGCAATGTTACAGGCGAGTGTTGAAAATTAGGTGGACTGATGAGGTAAGGAATCGGGAGGTTATCCGCAGAATCAGCGAGGAAAGCACTGACCAGCAGAAGGGACGGGATGATAGGGCATCTGTTACCACTTCCATAGTACTACAGGGACTTGTAGAGGGTATACACTGTAGAGGAAGACATCCAGCAAATAATTAAGCATGTAGGTAGCAGAAGAGTCCTCAGGTAATGTAGTCCATCTACAAAGGAGGTAGCTCACAAATACGCTGTTCAACGAATACTTCTACGTTTCTCGTCAATCTGTCAAGCGTACCACAAATGACTGATAGAAGAAACAGAGAACAAGAGAGCAGTGAGTTTCGTTACAGGTTTATTCAGTAAACGAAAAAAGCGGGATGGAAATGAACAACAAATTGCAGCGGTTGACGCCGCAAGAGATGTGTTCTATATTCACGGTATGATTTGTCGTTAAAATTCTGAGAGCGCGTGTTCCTAGAAGAATCAGCAAATGCATTGATTCCTCCAGCGTATACCTCTTGCGGAAAGACCATGAAGGTAAAATTAGAAGAATTGCAGCTCACACTGTGGCTTACCAGCAATCGTTCTTTCCGCGAACCTTTGACATGATGAACAAGAAAGGGGGGAACCACACTGATATACAAAGTACCCTCTGCCATACACCGCAAGATGGCTTGCTGGGGTCTCTACCGCATTCGGACGCCACGGCAGTTCTGCTGGCCGCTCTGCTGACAGTACTCAGGTCCGGCAGTACAAGACGCCAGCACTCCACCCAGTCCAAGACCTACAAACTTCGTGTACAAGTTCGAAATAAAAAAGCGAATGCAAAAAAATAAGTTCTGGACACAACCCTTCATTGCTGATCGTGACATTAACGGGTTATTTGACACGTTTTAGAACTATTTAAGAAATTACAGTGTTAACTTTTCCATTAACCTGGGAATGCCATTCTGTTCATTTGACGAGTTAGTGGAGATTCCCGAGATTAACTGACGAAGGTCACTGTTTTAAGGAAAGTAATCTCATCATAGGAAAAGATTTTCGTGACCTGTGTGCTCGATAGCTAATTATTTGCTGTCTGAAGTGATATTTACAGTTTTAGTTGAAACTGTAAAGTATACACAGAAAACCAACTCAGTTTTCCTTTGAAATGTATGTTGTTACAAACTAAAATTGAATTGAAACTTCCTGGCGGATTAAAACTATGTGCCCGACCGAGACTCGAACTTGGTACCTTTGCCTTTCGCGGGCAAGTGCTCTACCACCTGAGCTACCGAAGCACGACTCACGCCCGGTCTCACAGCTTTACTTTTGCCAGTAACTCGTCTCCTACCTTCCAAACTTTACAGAAGCTCTCCTGCGAACCTTGCAGAACTAACACTCCTGAAAGAAAGGATATTGCGGAGACATGGCTTAGCCACAGCCTGGGGGATGTTTCGAGAATGAGATTTTCACTCTGCAGCGGAGTGTGCGCTGATATGAAACTGTGTGCCCGACCGAGACTCGAACTTGGGACCTCAGATGGTAGAGCACTTGCCCGCGAAAGGCAAAGATCCCAAGTTCGAGTCTCGGTCGGGCACACAGTTTTAATCTGCCAGGAAGTTTCATATCAGCGCACACTCCGCTGCAGAGTAAAAATCTCATTCTAAAATTGAATTTACAAATGTTTCAGAAAAAAACCGAAAACCTGTCTCCTTTGTTTTTTTTTCTTAAAATAATTCTAGTGTGTCTGATGTATCTGGCCCATTAGCATCACTTGCTGCAACAGGAGATGTAGCTGTGCTGTTTCGGTCTGAAAGTGGGTTTCGAGGATAACTTTCACTTAGCACGTGCTTTGTGTGTGGTGTTAAGCTCTTGTAGTTGGACTCGAGCATCAGGAACAGGCTCTGAGCAAATTGAGGATCGATCATTTCCACGATCTCCGCCAGCGAGAGTCCAGAAAGTGCGTTGCTGTAAGTAGTTTGAAAGTGATTGTAATGTGGAGAGGTTTATGCTTCGAACTGAACTTCATTTATAAGCCTCGTAATTCTCAACACTTACACGTTTTGAATAGTTCTGAGAGGCAGTCTCATCTGAGTCTCGCAGGCAAATGATTTTCCATGTCAAAACTTTTCATAGCGCTCATGTGGACGGATAAAACTAGGTGCGGGTGAGCAGCGGGTAGCATTTGGCGTCGGTGCTGGCATCCTGGTTCGGGAACGGCCATAAGCTGCCGCGCGCTATGGGGCGCTCAACTGCGCGGTCATCAGCGCCCGTACAAAATCACAATTATTAACAGTCCGATTTTTTTCAAAGTCAAATCTAGCCACTGTCCCGAATGGCGAGGATGATGATGAAATTATGAGGACAACACAAACACACAGTCCCCGGGCAGAAAAAACCCCAACCCACCCGGAAATCGAACCCGCGACCCCGTAATCCAGAGATAACCTCTAGACCACGAGCTGCGGTCGCCAGGTTGGCAGGTCTGCCAGCAGAAACTCGCGGCCCCCGCCTTGTCGGCAGAGCCGCCACATTCAGGCTGATGCCAGGTGCGAGAGGTTCCACTGCGTCCCATGCTTCTGTCTGGCGTCTCTGCTAGCATGCCTGTCGGGGTACCCCATTGCGGTAGGGCCCTGAGTGAAGAGATAGATATGGTTCAGCACATTCCCGTACATAACAGTTACTGTTTCCATAATAATTGCGAATCGTACCTTTAAGCTGTGGTAGGTTGCCAAAGAAACTGGTACCCCTACCTAATATCGCGTAGGCCCTCGCGAGCACTCAGAAGCGCTGCAACACGACGTGGCACGGGCTCGACTAATGTCTGAAGTAGCGCTGGAGGGAACTGATAACATCAACCCTGCAGGGCTGTCCATAAATCCGTAAGAGTACGAGAGAATGAAGATCTCTTCTGAACAGCACGTTGCAAGATATCCTAGATATGCTCAATAATGTTCATGTCTGGGGCATCTGGTGACCAGCTGAAGTGTTTAAACTCAGAAGAGTGTTCCTGGATCCACTCTGTAGCAATTCAGGATGTGGGATGTTGCATTTTCCTGGTGGAATTGCCCAAGTCAGTCAGAATGCACAATGAATGGATACAGGTGATCAGAAGGATGCTTACGTACTTGTCACCTGTCAGAGTCATATCTAGACGTATCAGGGGTCCCACATCACTCCAGCCTCGCAGTACCCACATCATTACAGAGCCTCCACCAGCTTGAACAGTCCCCTGCTAACATGCAGGGTGCATGGATTCGTGAGGTTGTAAACGTCCATCCGCTCTATACAATTTGAAACGAGACTCGTGCAACCAGGACACATGTTTCCAGTTGTCCAATGCCAGTGTTGACGGGACCAGGCGAGGCGTAAAGCTTTGTGTTGTACAGTCTCAAGGGTACACGAGTGGGCATTCGGCTCCGAAAGCCCATATCGATTATGTTTCCGTGAATGGTTGGCTCGCTGACACTTGTTGATAGCCTAGGACTGAAATCTTCAGTAATTAGCGAAAGGGCTACACTTCCGTCACATTGAACGATTCTCTTGAGTCTTCGCGTGTCCCGTTCTCGCAGGATCTATTTCGGGCCGCAGCTATGTCGGAGATTTGATGTTTTACCGGATATCTGATATTCACGGTACATTCGTGAAATTGTCGTACCGGAAAATCCCTTCTTCATCGCCACCTCGAAGATGCTGTGTCCCATCGCTTGTGCGGTGGCTATAAGACCACGTTCAAACTCACTTAAATCTTGATAACTTGCCATTGTAGCAGCAGTGACCGACCTAAAATCTGCGCCAGGCACTTGTCTTATATAGGCGTTGTCGACCGCAGCGTCGTATTCTGACTGTTTACATATCACTGTATTTGTATTCGCATGCCTATACCAGTTTCTTTGGAGCTTCAACGTATTACCTCACTTGTAATCTATTTATCTAGGCCGTGAGTTTTAACCGCAGTTGCTCTGCGTTTTACGGCTATGAACAAAGTGTTCTGAGTTGTCTTCTGAACTGGTTATTAGAGACTGCATCAGTTCGATAACGCACAAATAATTTTCCAGCATTTGCCTTTAGTGACCGTCATACGTTTTATAACATCATTAAGATCTGCGCCCAGAGAAGCAGCATTCGAAAGATTCTTGGAAAATTACAATGCATTCGGCACTAACAGGAACATTACACTTGCAAGAGAATAAACCTAAAGTGTCAGAATTATATTTTCACTCTACAGCGGTGTGTGTGCTGATATGAAACTTCCTGACAGATTAAAACTGTTTGCCGGACCGACATTTGAACTCGGGACGTTTGCCTTTGGCGGGCAAGTGCTCTACCATCTGAACTACCCAAGCACGACTCACGACCCGTCCTCACAGGAGACGAGGTACTGGCAGAATTGAAGCTGTGAGGACCGGTCGTGAGTCGTGCTTGGGTAGCTCAGATGGTAGAGCACTTGCCCACCAAAGGCAAACGTCCCGAGTTCGAGTCTCGGTCCGGCACACAGTTTTCTCATACATAAAACTTCGCATTCAGTCAAGTATCGAGGTACTAGTGTGGCATATGAAACAGTGCTGAAATAAGAAATTCAATGGCCTTGAATACAGTAGATGGAGAGGTGAAATGTGCGGGTGCTGTTTATCTTTCCCCTAGCGTAATGTACAGTATTCAAATAATCCAGATGTTACTCCGGAAGCCACGACAGTGCAAGGTAACGCGCATACGCAGCGAAGGACTGCGCCATCTGTAGTAACTGCCTCGTCCTCAGGGCAGTCGGCTTTCTCCGTTCCGTGCTGTACCGATGTGACTCACGCACTTAAAGCTGTAAGCTATCCATGGTTTCTTCTCATGTGCGATCTCTGCTGGCAACACACAGCTAGTAAACTCCTAACCGCATGCAACTACCGCTTCTGAGATTACTTTCCTCGCCGGCCGAAGTGGTCTAGGCGCTACAGTCTGGACCCGCGCGACCGCTACAGTCGCAGGTTCGAATCCTGCCTCGGGAATGGATGTGTCTGATGTCCTTAGGTTAGTTAGGTTTAAGTAGTTCTAAGTTCTAGGCGACTGATGACCTCAGAAGTTAAGTCCCATAGTGCTCAGAGCCATTTGAACCATTACTTTTCTATGTAAGAATACACTAAAGAGCTCATGGTCAAGGAAAATACAACGCTATTTGCTCTCAATAAGGCGACCTCTTTCTGTTGCCAATATAGTGTGACCTGTTGATTTGAGGTCTTCTGTGGAGTTCTGGTCGGCGCTTTGGACTAGCTGTTCTAACATATCTACAATAGGGAATATAAATTGCCCTTCCGTTACCGGAGAAACGCTCAATTGGGACTATTGTCAAGTATGCGAATGATACTACCGTCTAATATGTCTTAAAGGCGGAGTCTCAGCGCGACCAGTCGTGATGCCATGTTCGATGTTTGCAGGCTGGTTCACCACGACGATGAGGGGTCCGGAACGGAGCTGCGACACAGAAGCAAGTCGCAAAGAAAGAAATATAGATGAAAAGAATCGTGCAGCTGTCGAACTGTTGTTTCCAGGAAAAAAACCATACATTTATCCACATTTGAAGTAATTCGTCAATCACACTCTAAGACAAGGAAAAAAAGACTCACCACGAAGGAATTATCTGAACGCATCGGAAATCGGTAGATGTGACGTACACGTACAGACATATAACTGATTACGGTTTCAGAAAAATTGGATGATTTATTCAAGAGAAAGTGATTCACAAACAGAGCAAGTTAACAATGCGTTTGTCCACCTCTGGTACTTACACAAGCAGTTATTCAGCTTGGCACTGATTGATAGAGTTGTAGGATGTACTGCTGAGGGATGTCATCCCAAGCTCTATCCAGTCGGGGCGTTACATCGTCAAAATATCTAGGGTCCTGACCATAATTCTCCAAAGGTTCTGAAATGAGGAATTCCGGCGACCTTTCAGGCCAAGGTAGGGTTTGGCAAGCACCGAGACAAGCAGTAAAAACTCTCCCCGTGTGCGGGCGGGAATTATCTTTCTGAAATGTAAGCTGAGGTTGGCTTGTCACGAAAGGCAACGAGACGGGGCGTAGAATATCGTCGACGTACTGCTGTGCTGTAAGGGTGCCGCAGGTTACAACTAAAAAGTTTCTGCTATGAAATGGAATGGCACCCCAGACGATATCTTTTAACTGTCGGGCCATTTGGCGGGCGACAACCACGTTGGTATCCCATCGCTGTCTGGAGCGTTTCTAGAAACGTCTTTGTTGGTCATCGGAGCTCAGTTCGAAGCGGGGCTCACCACTGAAGACAATTTTACTCCAGTGAAAGAGATTGCCAGCCGAAGTCGTGTCTGGAGACATCCTGTAAAATGATGTGGTAGCAGTCTGACTAACGCCCACCGCATGGTCTCACAACCAGAAATGATGCCCTACAATTCCATTTCTTTACGTAGCAGCATCCCTTTGGTTGCCATCCGCGGCGCCCTTGCAACACAGGGATACGACGACAATATTTTACACCCCTTTTTGTTCCCTTTCATGGCAAGCGATCTTGGTCTTACACCTGAGCAAGATAATGATCATCAGCGCACGACGAGCGTTTCCATGCTTATCTGCGTGTTTGCTAAACCCTACCGTTGCGCCCAGTCGAGAACGTTTGGCGCGTTATGGGCAGAGCCCTCCAACCACCTCGGGATTTTGACAAGCTAACCTGCCAACTGGGTAGAATTTCGGGTGACATCCCTCTGGAGTGTATCAAACAACTCTGTCCACGAATGCCAAGCCGAAGAACTGCTTGCATAAGGGCCAGATGTGGTCCAACAAGCTGTTGACTTGCTCAGTTTGTGAAGCTCTCTCTCTTGAATTAGTCATCCAATTTTTCAGAAATTGTAGTCCTTTATTTGTCTGTACATGTACGACCAATTTCCGTCCAATTCGGGTAATTCCTTCGTGGGGAATATTTTTCCCGCTAAAACCGCCCAAAAAACAGTGAAAGGAATTTTTTTGTCACTTACTTCATTTTCGCTGTTCATGCAGTAGAACTTCAGCATCAGGAACGACATTTTAACTTAATACTTCCATACTATTAACTCCACACTTTACAGTCATCGTGCACGTAAACCACTGAATGTAACTGCCAAATCCTGTCACTGTACGACACGTAGCTCAGGAGATATGAAGTCAGAAACGATGACATGCGTGACAAACTAGCTTTTCGTAAAACGGAGCACGAGTTTCACAGGCTGCACTAATCCATTGTTTGGTGACGAGAGCACTTAACGACTACCAACAAACGTTAAACTCAATTTCAGATTTTAAAAATTTCATTAGTTTGTAGATGAATAATCCGAAACTAATAAAACCAGCATAATTAGGGCTTTGTGTCTTATACCATATAGGTTTTACGTGCTTGACGTTAAATATGCAATACTTTAACTTATTTGTAAAGTAAGCAGAGGCCTGAATCCGTTTTATAAATGAGAAGTCGAAATATAAGGAGTCAGGGGTGGGGTATTCCTGTGAACGGGGGTTGGAAGGTTAATAGCGGCAATTATTTACTTACAAAACAGACATATGTTTCAAAGTCTTACTGTCCTTCAGAACAGTCACCAGCGCTCTATATAATCCATTGCCACTGATGTGGAAGTCGTAGGATATACCCTTAGTAGCGCCAGTTTGATTTACTGTTGGAATGGAGCGGTTTGTTGCCCGACGAATCCCTGTAAGGGTTCTGAAGCGAATGCCACGAGGTGCTTCCTCTCATTTAGGAATCGAGTTGAACTCACAAGGGCTATAGTCCAGGGAGTGTGGGGAGTGGTACAGAACTTCCCAGCCCCATCGATCAAACAAAATAGTCACAACATGCGCCATATACGCCAGAGCAAAAAAAAAAAAAAAAAAAAAAAATTGTCCTTCAAAATGACGGCCTGTTCCTGCAAGAAACTCCTCTGTTTCTTTCACTAAGCTGTTCACAGGCCGTGTTCCAAAAATGGATGACCCTCTCATCATTTCGCAGCACAATGCTCGGGCTCATATGGCGCAAGCTGTGACAGAGTTATTCGATCGATGAGGCTGGGCAGTGCTGCATCACCCACCACACTCCCCAGACTTCAGCCCTTGTGACTTCAACTTGATTTCTAAACTGAAGGAAGCTTCAGGACTGTTACAGAGATTCATGGGGCAATAGACCGCTCCACTCGAATTATCAAGACAACTGACACTGTTAAATTTCCAACCATGGTAGAAAAGTCGTCCTTTCTGAATCCTATAAAGTCACTCAAATTCCACACCTGCCAGCACAGAACATTTTCGTCATCAAACAGTGGATTGCTGATCCTAGACGTGTGCGTTCTGAACATCTACAACAACGGTACGCAGACGATTAACTTCCCGTTTGTTTTGCTTACGACCTACAGCAGAATGCACTGCAAATTATGCTTGCACATCCTCCTTCTCATGATCCGCAGGGACAAAACTTATTGTCGCTAAAACCAGGATTAAACAGATGTCGTAATTTCCTCTCCCTACCCCTTCAATGCATTCAGATAGAGAAAGGTGGAGCTCCAAGTTGTTGACAAGTTTTGTTTCCTGTAATTAGCACTTGAGATATTGTCCACGTTGGAGAATCGGTTCCTTTTCATGACAAAATATGCTTCCTGGTTGTATTCTACTTCATTTAATAAGTTCATCTGAACTACGTGAAAGTTCTTCGCATTTATGGAACTGGCTTATATCGGGGTGAATTTTCAGCTGCTCTAATTCAAGTAGTTGATTCAGCTTTTTTCTATATACGCATGACAATCCGACAACTACAGCAAGGCTGTACGCAACACTCACTGCACAATTTGCGAGTAACAAACCAATAAGGAAGCAAGTTTTTCTGAGGTGACTGGCTCGCTCTAACGAAGCTGAACTCCGCCAAAACCGGTTCTCTGCAGTCCAGGCCGGCCGATCTTGACGTCACCTCGCAGCCCTGTCTGGGATCCACCTCTGCGTTCTCGTGTTTTGCAATACAGCGCTGGCCTGAGCTCTCGCCGATCATAGCTTCTAGCCACAAAAGAGATTGCGTATGCTAGCGTGGCTTCCGTCGTCGTTGGCAGGTTGAATAAAAGTCTCCTAGGTGCATGACTACATGCAACATGTAGCAAAAATTGGTGCCAGACGTTCAGAACACAAGCCACACTCACTAAGTAGAAAATGTTACACGTAAATGTGTCCAGAAAGCTTCCTTTGCATTTTATAAACAGTTTTCTCCATCTCATCACAGTACAGCTATCACGGGAAACTCACAAGAACGGAACGTACCAGCATACCAAATGGAATTCTTTGATACTATTTGATCGAGAGTATCCGAGCATCCCTATGTACACACATCAAAAAAAGTTTCGCATCAGCCCGGTTAGTAGAACTCCTGAAGATAGACATTGACTGTGGATATTGTATCACAGACACAGTCCGTTTGGGAGTCCGACAGCCGATCAGTTCCAGTCATTCCATCAGGAAGGAGGTACACGGCTCGTGTTGTCTGTAGTTCAACAATGCGTAGACGGTCAATACCATGATTCGATCGCGTCCGCATTCTTACTTTGAGACAGAAAGGGCTCTCAACAAGGGAAGTGTCCAGGTGTCTCGGAGTGAAGCAAAGCGATGTTGTTCGGACATGGAGGAGATTCAGAGGGACAGGAACTGTCGATGACAGGCCTCGCTCAGGACGCTTAAGGACTACTGCTGCAGTGGATGACCGCTAACTACGGATTATAGCTCGGACGAACCCTGACATCAACGCCACCATGTTGAATGATACTTTTCGTGCAGCCACAGAACGTCGTGTTACGACTCAAACTGTGCGCGACAGGCTGTATGATGCGTAACTTCACTCCCGACGTCCATGCCGAGGTCCATCTTTTCAACCAAGACACCATGCTGCGCGATACAGATGGGCCCAACAACATGCCAAACGGACTGCTCAGGATTGGCATCACATTCTCTTCACCGATGTGTGTCGCATATGCCTTCAAACAGACAATCGTCGGAGACGTTTTTGGAGACAACTCTGTCAGGCTGAACGCCTTAGACACACTGTCCAGCGAGTGCAGCAAGGTGGAGGTTCCCTGCTGTTTTGGGGTGGCATTATGTGGGGCCGACGTACGCCGCTGGTGGTCTTGGAAGCGCTGTAACGGCTGTACGACATGTGAATGCCATCCTCCGAGCGATAGTGCAACCATATCGGCAGCGTATTGGCGAGGCTTTCGTCTTCATGGACGACAATTCGCGTCACCATCGTGCACATCTTGTGGATGACTTCCTTCAGGACAACGACGTCGCTCGACTAGAGTGACCAGTATGTTCTCCAGACATGAACCCTATCAAACAAGCCTGGGATAGATTGAAAACGGCTGTTTATGGACGACGTGACCCACCAACCACTCTGCGGGATGTACGCCGAATCGCCATTGAGAAGAGGGACAATCTGGACCAAAAGTGCCTTGATGAACTTGTGGACGGCATGTCACGACAAATACAGGCATGCATCAATGCAAGAGGGCGTGCTACTGGGTATTAGAGGTAGCGGTGTGTAAAGCAATCTGGACCACCACCTCTGAAGGTCTCGCTGTATGGTGGTACAACATGCAATGTGTGGTTTTCATGAGCAATAAAAAGGGCGGAAATGATGTTTATGTTGATCTCTATACCAATTTTATGTACAGGTTCCGGAACTCTCGGAACCGAGGTGATGCAAAACTTTTTTTGATCTGTGTAGTACGGAACTGACCACTAGATGTCACAAGAGGCAGACATGCCTGCGTAAAAAGTGATAGGATGTATTGTGTTGTCAGTAAAAGGGGAATGGGTAGATCAGCGGAGCTCAATGATTTCTAACGTGGATGTGTGACTCGATGACGATGTCAGCTGAGTAAAAGATCCACCAGGGACATTCCGACCCTCCTGAAGCTGCCAAGGCCGGCTTGTGGTGGTGTGATTGTGAAATGGAAACTCGAACGAACAACCAGAGCTAAACCGAGGCCAAGAAGATCTCATGTGTTCGAGGTCAGGGACCGTCGAGCATTGCAGAGCGTGACTGTAAAAAAGATCGGATGGAATCAGCCGAAGGAATCGTGAGTTCCAAAGTACTATTAGCAGTGCAGCTAGCTCAGTGACTGTGCATAGAGAGTTAAAAAGCATGGGTACAATGGCGGAGCAGCTCCTCACAAGCCACTTGTTCCTGAAGTCAGTACTACGTGACGTTCATGGTAGTGTAAACAGCGACGCCACTGGACATCGGCTGACTGGAAACGAGGATCTGGAATGACGAATCACGTTATACCCTGTGGCAAGCCGATGGATGTATTAGTTTCGTGAATGCCTGGGAAATGTCACCTGCCATCATCTGCAGTGCTTTTCGTGAAGAGCGCAGGAGGTGATGTTTCTCGTGGTTAGATTGTGCTCCCTGAGCCGTGCGTGGCTCGTGTTCGTGCCATATCTCATTTGACATCCTGTTTTTACTGTACTACCACCTCGTTATGTTAATTTCAATTACTGGTGTCAATGAGTTGCCACCTTCTCTGCCCGTGAGCGGCAGTAGCGGCGCTTTTCGATATAAGCCCTGGCGTATAATCTTTGCTATTACTTCCTGGTTGTCATGTGTTTGGAGTTATTTCGTATCTCCCAGTGAGTTGGGAGGCGCTAGCACCGCAGTTCGGACCTGGCAGTCTTTGACTTAGGACGCGGCAGAAGTTCAGCCGGGGTGCGGCTGCAGTGACGTCCGAACAGCCACGACTCGCCCGACGGTTGCTGATACATATCACTTGAGTGTGGACCACCTTGGTTGGTCGTCGGTCAGTTGTCTTGTCGGATGACATGAATGTTGGCCGGCGATCGCTTAAGGGTTGCCTGCGTCATTCGTCCTTATTATTGCACAGCCGCTGCCATTAGTGTTGTCTTTCGTGCAAGTGTTCGTGAAACTGTGTGTAGTTTGTGATGTCGACTACTCAGTTATTTTAGTGCTGTCTCCATGCTGATATGTGGAGTCGGTCGGTTGGCATGGAGCAGCGAGGAAATCTCCACGAGGCGTAGTTTGGCCGGGCGTGATGGTGGTCTCTATGCTGTGTCGGAATGTGTGGGGCTGTTCCCATCCCTACAAGGTCCGTGGCTCACCGACCCTGGACACGAAAGTTGAGTTTAGATTTAATTTATCAGCAAGTCAAGAGTGCTCACATTCTGCCGTCTGGTTCTCGTTGCTGGCTGTTGGAACATTCCCGCGAGCAACAACGTGTGTGTTCGAGTTGGCGAAGGTCTAGCTACCGACAAGTGGAGTCTAACTGTATTTGGTTGTTTGCAATTGAAGTGCCCCAGATGAATTTTCTGCCTTGTGGCCGTTAGAGTTCCGGTTACCTGCCCTGTCCGCTGACGTAAAATTCAGGCAGTGTCCTTTTCCTCGCTGTGTTGTAGCGGTCAATCACGTGTGTGTAGTTTTGACAGCTTATGCATACTTGGTTGTGGGCGGCTTCGCCTTTTACATTCTGGCTTTGGAGTTCCTTGTGTGTTGGTCGGGTAGAAAGCAAGTCGTCTTGTCGGTAGGTCCGTTAACTGTCTTTTGGTTCGGTTGCTGGCGGATCGGATATAGTTGGGCCGACTACCTGTCCCTCCTAAGCGAACGTTAATATTTCAAGTGCAGACCGACCCCTGGAAACTTCTGAGCGCCGCTGCCTTTTCTTATTGGTGTTTGATTGTGTATTTTAATGGCTCATAGCCGATGGTTTGAATTTGTATGCTTTTAGTTGAGTTTTAAATAATGGGCATTCAGCCGTTTTAAAATTGAAAGTTCCTTACTTGAAAGTCTTGCATTGTTTGGGCCTTCGGCCTCATTTAATTTTCTTTTTTGTATAAAGCTTTGGGCCTTGTGCCTTTTGAAAATTCATTGTAGTTGTATTTTTCAATCATGGGCTTTCAGCCGTCTTAAAATTACAATTCCTTACTTGTTAAGTCTTAGATTGGTTGGGCCTTCAGCCTCATTTGAAATATTATTTAACGATAAAACCTTGCGCTTTCTGCCTTTTGAAAATTTATTGTAGTTGCATGACAGTGTATCCTATCATAAGCAGCATACAAGAGGCTGTGGAAATAACATTCCTGAAATGGAACGCCTTTGGGATGAGGCAGGCCGTCCACTTCTCTCAAGAACCCAGCATTCAACATCGCTACCTTCTCTTGTTTTGACTCTTGATGGAGAACGGGCTGCCATTCCTCCACATTCTGACCCCTCATTCAAAGTGTCCCCAGCAGTGTTGAAGCCATTATAAACGCGAACTGTGGATACACCTCATATTGATGTGCACTAATATTTGTCCGGATACTTTCGATCAAATAGTGCATGAGATGCTCAAAATGCTGCCATCACACAGATACCTGGACCTACACGCCATCCAGTTCAATCCCGGATTCAATGACTTATCCCTGGAGTATAACGTATGATTTCACAGCCTTCCACATTACGTGCATGAAGATCTTCTTCATCCTTCATCAGGCTTGCATACACAACAACTTTCAAACGATCCCACAAATAAAAGTTTGATGGGTTTGAATGCGAAGAACGTGGTGGTCCTGGAATAGGTGCACCTGTTCCGAACGAAAAAAAGTTTCATGTTGTGTGCTGGTACATTCTGTTCCTGTGGGATCCCCCTAATTAATGTAGTCTACTATAAAAAGGTGAAGAAAATCACTAATTTCAGTAAGTTGTAACATACTTTCTTCGACTACTTATGTGGAACGTGTCCTGAAAGTCTAACAATTTTTATGTGAGACCCTGCATATACACCATGTACCTAGTCAGTGTTTATATAATAATTAGTAAGCTCTACCCTCTTCCCACATTCATTAAATAATCGAACTCCCATGAATAAAACAGCTTCGAACGTCTGCTTACTTTACAAATGAATTCATTGTTAAATATTTTACGTTAATAATGTAAAACGTTTATGTCTGTAGACGAAAAACCCTAATTATGTTAGTTTTATTACTTTCGGATTATCCACCGATAGGCCGGCCGAAGTGGCCGAGCGGTTCTAGGCGCTACAGTTTGTAACTGCGCACCGCTACGGTCGCAGTTTCGAATCCTTAGGTTTAAGTAGTTCTAAGTTCTAAGGGACTGATGACCTCAGAAGTTAAGTCCCATAGTGCTCAGAGCCATTTGAACCATTTTTATCCACCGATAGACTAATGGAAAAGTCAAAAGGAATGGAAAAGTGTAGTCTTGGCAATTTGCGCACTGTTTTAAGCTAAATCTAATTTTGGCATCAGAAAGGCCATCTAACCACCAGACATGAATAACACTGCCAAAACCGATACACAAGGTGATACAGTTGCACCTATCGACGTTTTATGCCACTCGCATTGCTATATCTAGTCTTCAAAAACTACGAGCACGATTTTGATATTATTTCACTCGCTAAGCGCAAACTAATAGTTCTACAGAACAAAATTAACAGGACCTTTTAGTAGGAAATTTAATGTAGTTAAATTTTGTATTGGGATTCGTTTTCGCTAGAGGGCACGGTTTTCGAGTTACTCAGGAAACACGTACAAAAGTGACCATCAAACGCTGGTCCACCTCCACACTCTTCTCACTAGTCAGGATTTCTAATATGTTGTTCGGGGTACTCCGTCCAATCTATGTACAAAAATTTCCGATTACACGAACTGTTCCCGATATTCGATCTTTTTTGGTCTCTACTGACTGGGCTATTACACCACCAGCATATTCGGCTGCTTCGTTAACATTATTAACTTAAAATTGCTCGTGAGAGTAATGAAAGAAAAATGACATTTGTAAACGTTGCGCTAGAAATTAATTACGTTGACAATTCGAGCCAAACTCATCACTTACAAACACAGTAATTTCGTACTCAGAAGGCCTGACAAATACAACGGTCTAACCGTTTTTTTTTATATTGTTAAAATTCACAAAACTGCTAGGTAAAATTTACAGAAATGTGTCTTACAATTTGTAAGTGTTCAGCCAAGCCGGTGACGTAATGAGGTCTGTCAAGACAAAAAAAGTCGAATGTGAGAAATAATTCGTGCAATCGCATATCTTTGTACAGCTGTCGGAATGAGTACCACAAACAACGGATTACAGATCCTCACCGGTGGACGGCGACTGTGGGAGTGGGGGGGGGGGGGGGGGGGGGGTTGGAGGTCATCTCTATACGTTTTTCTTGAGTAACTCCAACCTACGGCCTCCAGCAAAAAAGTATCCCGATACGAAATTTAACTACAGGAAGGACTAATAGTTGGCGCGTAACGAACGAGAGAATATGAAAATTCACGTACGGTTTTCGAAGGCCAGATATAACACTGTAGGTTGCAAAAAACATCGATAGGTGCAGCTGTGTATCAACGCCGTCCCCGTAGAGAAACGGAAAAAGGCAACAGGATTAGAAGAAGTGAGACAGAATTGCCTCTCAGTTGTTGTTTACTGTTCATCCGAATGGCAACTTTCCAAGGTCATAAAAGGCGCTTAAGTCTGGTAATGTTTCTTGGAAAGACTCGAGAGAAATCACACACCGGCGATGCGATAATACCGTGAAACGGTCAGCAAAACCGGAGAGGAAACTACATTAGGATGCACGTTGATTACAACTTGTTCTGCTATGGATTATGTCAGTACATTTAGCGATACTATACACAAGGGAATTGGTTAAATATTTTTATGGATGCACACTTTACTTCTTTCCATACAAGGATAACGTCAAGTTGTAGACTGTGGAGGTCATTTTTTTCTTCTGACTCTTAGTTAAAAATCAGGAATACCCTACCCCTGATTCCTTAAATTTCGACTTCTCATTTACGTCTGGTTACTTAACAAATAAGTTAAGGTATTGCATATTTAACATCAAGCACGTAAAACCTATATTGTGTAAGACTCAAAGCCCTAATTGTGCTCGTTTTATTAGTTTCGGATTATTGACCCACAAACTAATAAAAATTTGAAAATTTGAACGTTTGTTGGTAGTTGTTAAGTGCTTTCGTCAGCAAACAATGGATTAGTACAGTCTGTGAAACTCGTGCTCCGTTTTACGAAAAGCTAGTTTGTCACGCATGTCAAAGTTTCTGACGTCATATCTTCTGAGCTAAGTGTCGTACAGTGACATAATTTGGCAGTTACATTCAGTGGTTTATGTGCGTACTGACTGCAAAGTGTAGAGTTAATAGTATGGAAGTAATGAATTAAAATGGCGTTCCTGGTTCTGAAGTTCTACTGCATGAGCAGCGAAAATGAAGTGAGCGACAAAAAATTTCCTTTCACGGTTTTTTGGGCGGTGTTGGCGGGAAAAAGTTTCGAAAAGTTTTGAAATCACGTGTAAAATTTTTTGGAAGTCGTAAGTGCTCTCTTCTGAAGTACAACAAAGTTTAGAACAGAGTAAATGTCTTTTGAGGCTGTTAGTACACGTGCATTTTTTAACAGCTGTGTAATCCATATAACACTAATGGACGCAAGTATGCTAGGTAAGAGTAATTTCTAAAGATGTCGACACTAAGATCAGAGGCACACACAGAGGAAACGTTGCTAAACTCAGTTGTTTGAGGACCAATAATACCTTATTTTCAATTCAAGGTTTAATCATTATGCATTCCTATGAATTTTGAACATTCATTATACATATTTACATTACTCTGTGCTCTGTAGTTATCGATTATGGTACGGTCTGCTTTCTACGAAATCGAATTTTTTAAAGTTGACTTCTGTATTGGCAACCAATCAATAATTTTTATGAATATTTCATATATTGTTACTTCTTATTCAAGCTCTGTTTGGCTATATTCCGCAGCCTGTATCGTCAGCAAAGCGAAATTTATCTGCTCTGACTGCGAAAGATTATACGTCATTTATACACACTAAGAACAGGATCAGTCCCAAAATTAAACCTCACAGACAGCGAAAAATAACTTCTCCACATCTCAAACACAACTGGAGCGTTTCGCAGTTGCCAACACCTTTATCAGTTGTTACGTCCATAATAAATAATGCGAAAAAGATACAGGAGCGACTGCTGTAAGCAGACAGCAGCTGGTAAAATATCTTAGTTTTCAAAGTTAAACAGGTCTAATAGCGCCACACCGTCTACCATTAAACGCCTCGTAATTCATTGTTAATTACTATTATTATTGTTATTACTACAAATTTATTTACTTAACAATTTCTACCTGAGAAGGCTGCATGACTTTGCAAAAAGTACGAAGTTAATAGTCTCAAACACTGAATGATAGCAATTTGTCACACTGACGCGACTTAGTGCACTTGCGTTTGTTTCGTTATTTATTTGTATTTCAGAATATATTCTAACGGATCACATACAATATTTTTGAGAGTTCTGTTAGTGTATTAATGGAGGATGCTGAGTATTGCACCATGTAAGCGAATTAACAGCACTTAACAAATGGAACCCAGAGAAAGATTCCCTTTCGGGTAGTCTTGGGAACATAGTTTTCGATCCTAGTTGGGGTCCTAGGTGGGTCCGTATTTTACGGACTAAAAGACGCACCTTAGTTTTTAAGCAATTTTTTAAATACCGTTTTTACCATTTTAATTATTAGATTACAAAGCCATTCTAAAAAAATCTTAGTTTATAAAACCGAACTGACCTCTAAAATCCTTGAAAATAGACGTCTTCTAGCTTTGGCCATTTTATATTCAGTCCTCTACTTCCACAGTTGGACTTCATCTTTTTCAGTTCTTCTTTATTTGCGCGCCAATCGCGATTTGTTTTTGTGTTGGTGGAGAGTCAAATGCTGCTCACCTGCTCTGTTTCTATGTTCTTGTGCATATGCTCTTATTTTCGATTTATAGCCCGCATCATATGAATACCATTGTTTTTCTATTAGGAAACTGGCTACTCACAAAAATATTGTACTTTTACCGATAACACAAATCACTTTCATGGCACCTCAGACTGCAACGACGCGCCACAGGCTAGACAGTGTTCTGGGTTTGTGTTGGCGGAGCGGGAGGGAGACAGTGTTAGCAAGCTTGTGAATCCCCGCAGCCCATGCATCGCCGCATCTTTTCACTGCTGCTTCTCAATGAATCCAGTGTTGCCATATAGAGATAGATTTCCTGCGGCATCGAATATACGGCCATTTTTAAGACCGGCGGGAATTTTAAATCAAACACAGGATATTATTATATTAATTTCGGGTATAAGACGCACCTGAATTTTGGAGCCAATTTTTCGAGGAAAAGAGTGCGTCTTACACTCCGTAAAATACGGTAGTGAATTGATACTTTAATAATGGGAATGAAAGTGAACAGGAAAGGCCATACCACAATTATAAAATAGAGAAGAGACCAGATTTCACTCGAAAATTCAAATATAATGTTGAACTCGGAATTCTTTGTACTTAAATATTTTGCACTCAAATAGGAGGAAAAGACAGTTGTACAGTCTCATTCCGCTTACACTATCAACAAAAATGTCAGTTTAAACCTTCGGGTCCCAGCAACACGAAAGAAGGTATACTTTTAATATCATTCACGAAAATAACCTTATCATCATAGGTAGCAACGAATACAAGATGAAAGTGGCAAAAAGTAAACAGCCAATTGTTTAAAGGCGGTAGTTTTACTTTGGGGTCACTAAGGCATACAGATTTCAACCATCCACCATTTCATGTGCTATATTTTAAGGTAAATTCGCATTTGGCCAAGACACAGTGCCATGTCTCGGGACTTCCATGAAATGCCTAAAACAACTTAATCATAAACAAGCAAAAATTTTACATATTTCGTATCAAAACTGCGTAATGCCCCAGTCAAACCAGTAGCAGAAACTGAAATTGACGTCACAATAACTTTAGATATACTTGCTTTCAACGATAAAATAATTCGCATGTGATAATTTCCTACAGTCAAGTATGCTCGTTGCGACTGTTGATTTGGGTGTTATAACTGGCTGCTACAACGCACTACACACTGCATTCGTAGAATTACCTCAGTATAGTACTAGATGTATCTGTCTTTCAACAGCAACGGATATTTCATGTTAACACTATGCCGTCCGGCGACACCACAGTGGTGTCGTGCGCGAAACATCGGTCAACGGGCGGCGGCACCATAGTGGTGTCATCTGCAGATTATCGCTCAGTGGCCGGCAGCACCAGAGTGGTGTCGTTAGCATAGTATCGCGCAGTGGCCGGTGACAGCACTTCTGCATCTTTTGCATTCTGTTGGTGTTTTGTTTAGGTAACAATAAGTTACACAGGTCAACAAGCGTTTTGTTTTTATAAGTACTTGTGCCCTTTCATCATGGTGGACGAAAGAGACACTCGGATCATTTAGGACGAATGCGCGAACGTCTAGTCTGACGTTCCGCAGGACTTGGCCGATTGGGAAGAAGACATTGGATGTCAAAAAAAAATTAAAAGTGAAGCAGAATCGTAGGAAGAGAGTGAAATACGTCCAAGAAGAATTCGGCGAACACTACGGTTGCCAACTGATTCGGTTGAATCAGAGGAAGAAGACAGTGCACAGTGGTCAGACTTTGATTTACCGAGGACCAATAATAAACCTGAAGGATCCCCGGGACCAAACGTATTCCCCAAAGATACGCAGAGCGTCGAGGATATCGTACAATTATATACTGGGAACGATCAATTTGAAAATATTAGCAACGAAACCAACAAGTACTACAGTCAAAATTGCAATAGAAGGAAACTGGATTTTAAAAACTGCCAAATTTTTCGACGTTACGGGATCCGAACTTAGAAAATGGTTTGGGCTTGCTATCCTTACGGGAATTGTAAAAAAAGCAAGGATCGATGATTATTGGTCAATGAATCCGTTGATAGACACACCAATATTTCGCAAAACGATGTCCCGCAACCGATTCAGACAAATATTATCATTTTTGCATTTTTCCGTCAGCAACAACAAACTGGATAATGCCGACCGGTTTGTCAAAGTGCAATTCGTAATTGACTATTTTTCCAAAAAGTTTAAAGAAACGTTTAATCCAAGTCAAAACATCTCAGTTGATGAAGGAATGATACGGTGGCGTGGATGGCTAAATTTTAAAGTTCACAATCCATGAAAATTACGAAATACGGCATACTCATTCGGATGCTGTGTGATTCGAGTACGGGATACATTTCCTCATTCAAGATATATTCCGGCGCTGGGCAGTCTTTAGCAAAAACAGTGATTGAATTATTGACACCTTCTGACGGAAATTGGCATCACCTCTGCATGGATAATTATTATAACAGTGTAGAACTAGCAGAGAAGTTACTTAAAAAGTAAATTCGAGTTTGTGGAACGATCCGTCAAAATAGAGGATTTCCAGAAAGTTAAAAATCAATGTGTTTGAAGCTTGTCATCAACGGAAAGGTGACAAGCGGCCGGCGATAGGCCAAGTAATACGAATTAGCGCTGCCGGCGCCAAGCAAATAAATTTGTACGAGACGTGCGGACGGCAAAGTGTAACAGGCACTGGTACTTAAAAACAAAATTAATGAAATGGTGGTTTCAGGCAGAAAGAACTGGTACTCAAAAGGCTAAGAAGGTTAAAAATGTGTACCTTCTGATATTTAGAAAGGTACTGTTGATAATGACGAACGAGCGAGAAATGCGAGTTGAGAGAAACCGGTACTGGAATGTAAGGGCGTTTTCCTAGAAAGCAGGCGGTTCATCTCGACTGGAGCTGCAGGCTGCAGGCAGGCCGTTCTCTTCCAGTGACGAGTGTAATTCATGTCTCGCGGACGGTAAATGTCAAGCTTTGTATAATAGGCTCACAACTCCTCCGAGGAGATGTGCTTTTAGCAGGCCGCGGTGGTCTAGCGGTTCTAGGCGCTCAGTCCGGAACCGCGCGACTGCTACCGTCGCAGGTTCGATTCCTGCGTCGGGCATGGATGTGTGTGATGTCCTTAGGTTAGTTAGGTTTAAGTAGTTCTAAGTTATAGGGGACTGATGACCACAGATGTTAAGTCCCGTAGTGCTCAGAGCTATTTAAGATGTGCTTTTATGGGTCCAATTACATACATTTCTTTTATTCCCCCCAAAAATATCAATTTGCAACATACACTGTCGGAAAAAGAAATCGCAACATCAAAAAGGAGATGCACAAGATAAACGAAAATTGGTAGATGTGTTTCTACATCTGAAAGGTGATATCTATTCAGATTTTGCGCCAGTGGCATAACAATTTCTGGATTTCCGGAAGGCTTTTGACACTGTACCACACAAGCGGCTCATAGTGAAATTGCGTGCTTATGGAATACCGTCTCAGTTATGTGACTGGATCTGTGATCTCCTGTCAGGGAGGTCACAGTTCGTAGTAACTGACGGAAAGTCATCGAGTAAAACAGAAGTGATTTCTGGTGTTCCCCAAGGTAGTGTTATAGATCCTTTGTTGTTCCTTATCTATGCAACCGATTTTGGAGACAATCTGAGCAGCCGTCTTCGGTTGTTTGCAGATGACGCTGTCGTTTATCGACCAATGAAGTCATCAGAAGACCAAAACAAACTGCAAAACGATTTAGAAAAGGTGTTTGAATGGCGGGAAAAGTGGCAGTTGACCCTAAATAACGAGAAGTGTGAGGTCATCCACATGAGTGCTAAAAGAAACTCGTTAAACTTCGGTTACACGATAAATCAGTCTAATCTAAAAGCCGTAAATTCAACTAAATACCTAGGTATTACAATAACGAACAACAATGGGAAGTTATTACAATTAGGTGCCATACCTGCAATTTTCTTTAAAGAATATACCTTTTTTTGTTATACAGTTGTGAGTTGGTTCGGTTACAAAGCGAGCTGAATTTAAAACATTGCAATTTTGTTTCTAGCGACTGAGAGCAATGTGCAGTTTTTTTTTTATTAACTGCTACTCGGAACTGAGGCAGCTGGTCATTTCTTCTTTTATCACTAAGTATTCTTTTTAGCTTAGCGACGTCAGAAGCAGCGGAACATTATTAACAGGACACACGTCGTAAGGCGCAAATTATTTTTATGCTGGTAAATTAATATTTCCGAGTGATTTTTATGTTAGGCCTCTTGTTGCGGGACTCACTCGGGACAGACTATAAAAACCTGACGTTTATAGCGTGGATTACGAACCTTATTCAGATTTTCAAAAGAAGGGAGTAAAACTCTCACTACACGAGTTCTCCAACACACAACGCATAGCGTTGACATTTGCCCTGTTCCACAGATATTTTCAGTCTAATACACATACAAAGATATATGGGGGTAAGAAATCAAATAGAATATGTCTAACGAGTCACCAGAGACTTTAGATCCCTTCATTAAAATACTCGGAAAATATCCCCGAACTAACTCCGAATTTTTTTCGGTGTAATTGTGATTCACACTCTATAACAGGTGTGTGTGTGTGTGTGTGTGTGTGTTGGTGGCAAGTATGAGTTTTGGAAAACGCCATCATTCGTAACACAGCTTGGGCTCCCCGCATATGACGTCCTAAGAGGCGCGGACGGGATGCAACCAGTTGATTGCGATGTTTCTAGCGAACATTTTCAGTACTACGCCAGCATGGTAACATGGGATGTTTTTGTGACACCCGAAGACTAGCAGATTTTAATAAAATTGTCTGGCCGAATTAGTGGGGTACCTAGTTGGATCGAAGTATGATATTTTGTTTAGCAAGTAGTTATTTATTAATGAGTATAAAATATGAGTATTTCTGTGTGGTCCCAAGATGAGGGAGAGACGAAATTTCGAAAGTTAGAAAACATTTTCGTATGTAAGAAAATACTTTTGCACTATTTTACTTCTGATACAATCGTACCAATTTATAATTATTAATTTTAAAAAGAGATAGCGCTGGCCGATGGGTAGGTCCCTCTTCAGGCAAGAGGGTTCCATGAGCGCGAAGATGCTGCTGCTGGCAAGCACTTGGTGCTTATGATCACCCTGGTAATGACTACCTAACACATCGCTAGAGTACATTCAGAATTCGGTTGTGAAATTGGCTTAGTTGTTGCAGGAACGTCAGTATAGGGTGGCAATAGAAAGATACTGCTACCACAATATACTATGAGACTGAGTGTTTAAACAGGATCTAGCAGGAACATTCAGTCTGTTTCGCGGTTTTTCTGAAGCAGCCAATACACATCTTCGTCGTCAATATGAACCACAGTGGACCTTGTTACGGCATAAAAGCGTCGGCACGCAAGTCGGAAACGACAGAGAAGAGAAGGCTGTGAGAAGAGGTCAGCCAATCGCACACTGGTCGACGTCCCTCCAGGACAACAACGCGACAGCAGCGGCCGCCAGGTGAAGACGACATAAGCGCCGCGCCCGACTGGTGGCAGTCCACTTCTATAGCAGTTTTAACGTTAACCACTTCGTTAGCCGACGCATCGTAGCCTCTTCATTAGCAATCTCTACGTAGCACAGTCAGAGATCAGCAGTAACTGCAGTTAAAAATGAAAAAAAAAAAAAGTTCAAATGGCTCTAAGCACTATGGGGCTTATCATCTGAGATCATCAGTCCCCTAGACTTTGAACTACTTGAACGTAACGAAACTAAAGATATCACAGACATCCAT
Source organism: Schistocerca serialis cubense (assembly GCF_023864345.2). Lineage (NCBI taxonomy): Eukaryota > Metazoa > Arthropoda > Insecta > Orthoptera > Acrididae > Schistocerca > Schistocerca serialis. The sequence continues at coordinate 342,775,041 of NC_064646.1, forward strand.
GGCCGAGGCAGGATTCACACCTGCGACCGTAGCAGCACCGCGGTTCCGGACTGAAGCGCCTAAAACCGCTCGGCCACAGCGGCCGGCACACTGCAGTTCAGTTGACGGACTGTTGTTAATAGCAGTAGCCGGCCGCGGTGGCCGAGCGGTTCTAGGCGCTTCAGTCCGGAACCACGCGGCTGCTACGGTCGCAGGTTCGAATCCTGCTTCAGGCACGAATGTGTGTGATGTCCTTAGTTTAGTTAAGTTTAAGTAGGTCTAAGTCTTAGGGGACTGATGACCTCAGCTGTTAAGTCACATAGTGCTTAGAGCCATTTGAACATAGCATTTGCAGCAAAATCGAAACCGTCGATGTTTAATTCAGGTTGTACTCTAAAATCGTTGATCTATAATGTGAAACAGAGGGATTTTAAAGTAAAAATAAAGAAAGCAATACAGATTTGTAATATAGCACTAAAAACGCAATTTCCTAGACAAAAAGGTAAAATAAAAAAGCAAAACAAAAATCTATCGAACACCGCTTCAGTACCTCGTCGAAATGGTATCAAACACGTTTCTGTTATTTATGAACAACTTTCACGACTATCAATAATAACAGGAAATTGTTACCTTTGAGCATGATGATGAACTTTCTATTGAATACAGAATAACAACAGTGATTATATACATTTCTACTTTTGTGCTAGTAAACTGTAGTTGCATCTAAAGTAATTGCTTTTGTTACGTAAAGGCGCAGAAGTGACGCGATTAACCACTTTTTGTGGGTTGCAAATTTACTGTAAGGTTATAGAATACGTTTTGGATTACCACTGAATGATGTGCGGTTCTAATTATATTCAAAAGAAACAAACAAACAAAGTATCTAAAAACAAAGGGAAGTTGTCGGTTTCCAGTTTCTCTGTTAAACATTCATTTACGTTTCTTTCCCTAGCAATGCTACCAGTGCTACTGGTAATCTGACCGTTTACTACGTCATTTGTGTTGTGTACCGAAACTATCGGAGCGTAGTTTTAGTAGAGCGTTATCTTTGGTACACAGCAGTATTGATTATTTTACTGATGGAGCTTTGGTCAACATAAATCAAGAGTATTAGTTCACAGAAAGAGCTGCAAGGGTGACAAAACTTCGCTGTGCTCAGCTATTCCCGCAGCGACGGCTACCGCATTACAGCCGTTTACAATAAACCGGTTACTTCTTTGTTTTGGTGGTTACATATTACAAACTTATTCACTGTTGTCAGTGTATTTTCATAGACAGAAAGGTAATTGAGGGTAACAAAGTCGAATAAATTGTGTATACAATCCGTCACGTAAGAGCGTGATCGACACTACATGCAGATGGTAAAAGATATCGCGTTAGCTCTTACACATCTCAATAGAGGGAACCTTTCTCCTTCATGCAACGTCCGTAAAACATTAGTTCACTCTGAATTCTTGACAGAAATACGCAAGAATAGAGATGAGTGCAGCTTACGCGTCGCGTTTTGAGTCTGTATTTCTCTGTGACTACCCCAAAGGCCTGAAAATGAGTTATGCCGCGGCGTCTAAATATAGGGGAAATCAAAGTAATTTGTACAAAAGTGAGTAACACGCTATAAAGTGGTTAAAAACGTGGATGACTTTGAAGAAAGTGGCCGAATCGCTAAAGTGACTCCAAAAAGTCGTAAAATGGTTATTAACCTTTATGTAGGAAACTCATTCTTAACATTGCGTCAAGGGCAAGCAAAATTTACTGTGAAACAGTCGTCACCGCGAATGTGACGCATTTGGAGGTCTCTTCCACGTGAATACGCGGAAAACATGGTTTCAAGAATGACTCGGAGAAGCAAAGCAATTACCAACGCTGCAGGTAAACTGCACGTATTATTAATCGTAATTGCTCTTTTCATTTGTTCTTATATGGCATATTTGAATGTTTTAGTTTGTTGCCAAATACTTTTTTCTAGTGATTAACCCAATCACGATCTTACTTAACAGACTGTGGACCATTACTCTACAACGAGCCACCAGACACCACGGGTCCAACACACACAAAAATTCCCTGAACAACCTCCGAAAGTTTTTCAGTGGAGTATGGGCTCTCCCTGTAGTTGCATTGAACGCTTGAGAGAAGTGCTGAAGAAAATCGGGAACCTCGTTGGTACTGACCTTTTTGAGTGTCACGAAAGCAGCAGGCGGAGGGGTATGCAGTGCGTTCTGCGGCGGCAAGTGGCCAACTGTGCCTGCAGCCTCGCTCCCGTACATCTTAAAGCGACGGCCGCGCCGCCAAGCGGCGGAGGGGCGCAGCTCTCAATTCTAGGCCGGGTCCACATATTGGGACCAACGCTGGCGCCAACGGTATCCGTCCAATCTGTGTATCAATGAAACGACCTCAGTGGCGTAGCAGCTGGAGGGGGTGGGAGGGGGTGGGAGTGGGGGGAGGGTGAGGGAGGGGGGAGTACATTTCGTGCCGGGTACCAGCTCGGTGAGGGTTCCGTGACAGGTATTTTAAGTACATATTTTTAATATGGTCTGTCGAGGATACGACAATGCTTCTACTATAGCTGGAGTGCATTCAGGATTTTAAGCAAGAATTTTCGAACTTAACTCTAAGGCATTATTTAGACCCTGTGCAAACCAATCTTTCAATCTCCACTCTTGCTGTGTCAAAGGTATCATATAACGTCACATTACATGTGTCTTTTTTGGGACTTTAGAAAATTTTTACGGTTTCACACAGTTTCTACTCATAGTAGATTTCATTTGCAGTAGGATATTGAAACAGACACTAAGTGCTCAAAAGTATCCGAATACCTGGCTGAAACTGACTTACAAGTTCGTGGCGCCCTCGACCGGTAATAGTAGAATTCAATATTGTGTTGGGCCACACTTAGCCTCGATGACAGCATCCACTCCCGCAGGCATACTTTCAATCAGGTGGTGGAAGGTTTCTTGGAGAATGGCAGCCCATTCTTCAAGGAGTGCTACACTGAGGACGGGTATCGATGTCGGTCGGTGAGGCCTGGCAGGAAGTCGACCTTCCAAAACATCCCATCTATAGGATTCAGGTCAGGATTCTGTGCAGGTCAGTCCATTATAGGGATGTTATTGTGTAAACAGTCCGCCACTGGCCGTGCATTATGAACAGGTGCTCGATCGCGTTGAAAGATGCAATCGCCATCCCCGAATTGCTCTTCAACAGTGGGAAGCAAGAAGATGCTTAAAACATCAATGTAGACCTGTGCTGTGATAGTGCCACGCAAAACAAGAAGGGGTGCAATCCCCCTTCCATGAAAAACATGACCACACCATAACACCAAAGCCTCCGAATTTTACTTTTGGTACTACACACGCCGGCAGATGACGTTTACCGGGCATTCGCCATACTCACATCCTGTCATCGGATCGCCACATTGTGTAACGTGATTCGTCACTCCACACAACGTTTTTCCACTGTTCAGTCATCCAATGTTTACGCTTCTTACACCAAGCGAGGTGTCGTTTGGCATTTACCGGTGTGATGTGTGGCAAATGAACAGCCACTCGACCATGAAATCAAAAAAGTTTTCTCACCTCCCGCCTAACTGTTATAGTACTTGCAGTGGGTCCTGATGCAGTTTGGAATGCCTGAGTGATGGTCTGCGTAGATGTCTGACTATTACACATTACGACACTCTTCAACTGTCGGCGGTCTCTGTCAGTCAACAGACGAGGTCGGCCTATGCGCTTTTGTGCTGTGCGTGTACCTTCATGTTTCCACTTCACTATCACATCGGAAGAAGTGGACCTAGGGATGTTTAGGAGTGTGGAAATCTAGCGTACACAAGTATACAAGTGATTCAAATGGTTCAAATGGCTCTGAGCACTATGGGACTCAGTTGTTGTCATCAGTCCCCTAGAACAGAACTACTTAAGCCTAAATAACCTAATGACAGCGCACACAACCATGCCCGAGGCAGGATTCGAACCTGTGACCGTAGCAGTCGCGCGGTTCCGGACTGAAGCGCCTAGAACCGCTCGGCCACAACGGTCGGCTGCAAAATGATTTACACACGATATCTGTATGGTGCAAAAGGTTGCAGTTGACTCTAAATGACGAAAAATGTGAAGTCATTCACACGAGCACTAAAAGCTCTCCGCTGAATTTCAGTTGCACGACAAATCACACATACCTAAAGGCTGTAAACCCAACTGAATACTTAAGGATTCCGATTAGGAATAACTTAAATTGGAACGATCACATAGATAATGCTGTGAAGGAAGCCAACGAAAGACTCAGATGTACTGACAGAACACAGAAAGTGTAGCAGGACTGCTAAAGAGACTGCTTACATTCACTTGTCCGCACTCTTCTGAAGTTTTGCTGTACTGTGCTGTGTGGGATCGCATCAGATAGGATTGACGGACGACATCAAAAAAGTTCAAAGAAGTTTTGCATTATCGCGAAGTAAGAGAGAATGTGGCACGAAAATGATACACGAGTTGGGGTGGCAGTCATTAAAAGAAAGGCGTTTTTCGTTGCGGCAGGACCTTATTATGAAACTTCAGTCACCAACTTTATCATCAGAGTCTGAAAATATTTTGTTGGTGACCACCTACATAGGGAGAAATGCTCATCACACTAAAATAAGAGGAAGCAGAGCTCGCGCAGAAAGTGCATCTGCCAGGCACTTAACTGTGAAGGGCGAAGTAATCCCGTAGATGTACATGTAGACATTGGAAGATTCTTCTGAGAAACGTTGGAACTATAATTAAGAGAGTTTCAGATTCACTGTGGTGTGCTAACTATGAAGCTTTCAAACCTGTGTATCAGTGCTTTAAAAGGATTAGCGTTGCCGCGGAGTAGCTGTCCGATTCTTTGGAAACTATAGAAACAATAGCTGTCCAAACTCTACTGCCTGGATTGTGTGATTTCTCATTTAATTTTTCTTTCGTTTATGGAGTATTGTCTTACAAGAATTCCTCCACGTGCAAAGGTATTCAGAGATTTTTTAGGGCCGCTGCGGATTGTGGGTTGCTAAGATGTTTCTTTGAAACACAAGAGAAATTATTTTGTTGACGAAGCACTTCAATTTACGCAGGCCACGTGCGACGAGGTGGGCATTCCTGTGGAAGGAAGTGGAAATATTAGGAATAAGGAAATGATACCTACTGAGAAGGCTGCAGACGGAATGCTGACTTTGCACCAGTCACTAGTGTTAGAGTAACTCGGCAGGTTCCTACGAGAAATCGATACTCATCGCAAAACCATGGAACTCGTATCAGATGGTTTTGCTATTTTAGAGTCTATAAATCTGATTAAAACCTAGGAAACGTAACTTATCACTATTCTAAAAAGTGCAGTTGAGGTTTTCAGGAGACTAGCTTAGCGCCCGCTGCTTCGCTCGCGTAGGCTCTATGGCCTGCAGAGATATTTTTCTTTTTTATTTAATCGAATTTTTATGTTGTTCACAGATTGCAACACCTTCTAAGCTTTTCGCTCTAAATAAGGCCGAACGTACTTCTGACCTAAAAGCGATTCTGGTGGCTGAAGTCCAAAGATTTTGTTAAACATGTCAGTTGCGTTCTTGTGGAGATATTTCCATAGCAACTTTCATCCTCTAACAAATGTCGTTATCAGGAAAAAGAAAACTGGCGTTCTACGGATCGGAGCGTGGAATGTCAGATCCCTTAATCGGGCAGGTAGGTTAGAAAATTTAAAAAGGGAAATGGATAGGTTAAAGTTAGATATAGTGGGAATTAGTGAAGTTCGGTGGCAGGACGAACAAGACTTCTGGTCAGGTGACTACAGGGTTATAAACACGAAGTCAAATAGGGGTAATGCAGGAGTAGGTTTAATAATGAATAGGAAAATAGGAATGCGGGTAAGCTACTACAAACAGCATAGTGAACGCATTATTGTGGCCAAGATAGACACGAAGCCCATGCCTACTACAGTAGTACAAGTTTATATGCCAACTAGCTCTGCAGATGACGAAGAAATTGAAGAAATGTATGATGAAATAAAAGAAATTATTCAGATAGTGAAGGGAGACGAAAATTTAATAGTCATGGGTGACTGGAATTCGAGTGTAGGAAAAGGGAGAGAAGGAAACGTAGTAGGTGAATGTGGATTGGGGCTAAGAAATGAAAGAGGAAGCCACCTGGTAGAATTTTGCACAGAGCACAACTTAATCATAGCTAACACTTGGTTTAAGAATCATGATAGAAGGTTGTATACATGGAAGAACCCTGGAGATACTAAAAGGTATCAGATAGATTATATAATGGTAAGACAGAGATTTAGGAACCAGGTTTTAAATTGTAAGACATTTCCAGGGGCAGATGTGGACTCTGACCACAATCTATTGTTTATGACCTGTAGATTAAAACTGAAGAAACTGCAAAAAGGTGGGAATTTAAGGAGATGGGACCTGGATAAACTGAAAGAACCAGAGGTTGTACAGATTTTCAGGGAGAGCATAAGGGAAAAATTGACAGGAATGGGGGAAAGAAATACAGTAGAAGAAGAATGGGTAGCTTTGAGGGATGAAGTAGTGAAGGCAGCAGAGGATCAAGTAGGTAAAAAGACGAGGGCTAGTAGAAATCCTTAGTAACAGAAGAAATATTGAATTTAATTGATGAAAGGAGAAAATATAAAAATGCAGTAAATGAAGCAGGCAAAAAGGAGTACAAACGTCTCAAAAATGAGGTCGACAGGAAGTGCAAAATGTCTAAGCAGCGATGGCTAGAGGACAAATGTAAGGATGTAGAGGCTTATCTCACTAGGGGTAAGATAGATACTGCCTACAGGAAAATTAAAGAGACCTTTGGAGATAAGAGAACCACTTGTATGAACATCAAGAGCTCAGATGGAAACCCAGTTCTAAGCAAAGAAGGGAAAGCAGAAAGGTGGAAGGAGTATATAGAGGGTCTATACAAGGGCGATGCACTTGAGGACAATATTATGGAAATGGAAGAGGATCTAGATGAAGATGAAATGGGAGATACAATACTGCGTGAAGAGTTTGACAGAGTACTGAAAGACCTGAGTCGAAACAAGGCCCCTGGAGTAGACAACATTCCATTGGAACTACTGACGGCCTTGGGTGAGCCAGTCCTGACAAAACTCTACCACCTGGTGAGCAAGATGTATGAAACAGGCGAAATACCCTCAGACTTCAAGAAGAATATAATAATTCCAATCCCAAAGAAAGCAGGTGTTGACAGATGTGAAAATTACCGAACTATCAGTTTAATAAGTCACAGCTGCAAAATACTAACTCGAATTCTTTACAGACTAATGGAAAAACTAGTAGAAGCCCACCTTGGGGAAGATCAGTTTGGATTCCGTAGAAATACTGGAACACGTGAGGCAATACTGTCCTTACGACTTATCTTAGAAGAAAGATTAAGGAAAGGCAAACCTACGTTTCTAGCATTTGTAGACTTAGAGAAAGCTTTTGACAATGTTGACTGGAATACTCTCTTTCAAATTCTAAAGGTGGCAGGGGTAAAATACAGGGAGCGAAAGGCTATTTACAATTTGTACAGAAACCAGATGGCAGTTATAAGAGTCGAGGCACAAGAAAGGGAAGCAGTGGTTGGGAAGGGAGTAAGACAGGGTTGTAGCCTCTCCCCAATGTTATTCAATCTGTATATTGAGCAAGCAGTAAAGGAAACAAAAGAAAAATTCGGAGTAAGTATTAAAATCTATGGAGAAGAAATAAAAACTTTGAGGTTCGCCGATGACATTGTAATTCTGTCAGAGACAGCAAAGGACTTGGAAGAGCAGTTGAACGGAATGGATGGTGTCTTGAAGGGAGGATATAAGATGAACATCAACAAAAGCAAAACGAGGATAATGGAATGTAGTCGAATAAAGTCGGGTGATGCTGAGGGTATTAGATTAGGAAATGAGACACTTAAAGTAGTAAAGGAGTTTTGCTATTTGGGGAGCAAAATAACTGATGATGGTCGAAGTAAAGAGGATATCAAATGTAGACTGGCAATGGCAAGGAAAGCGTTTCTGAAGAAGAGAAATTTGTTAACATCGAGTATAGGTTTAAGTGTCAGGAAGTCATTTCTGAAAGTATTTGTATGGAGTGTAGCCATGTATGGAAGTGAAACATGGACGGTAAATAGTTTGGACAAGAAGAGAATAGAAGCTTTCGAAATGCGGTGCTACAGAAGGATGCTGAAGATTAGATGGGTAGATCACATAACTAATGAGGAAGTATTGAATAGGATTGGGGAGAGGAGAAGTTTGTGGCACAACTTGACCAGAAGAAGGGATCGGTTGGTAGGACATGTTCTGAGGCATCAAGGGATCACCAATTTAGTATTGGAGGGCAGGGTGGAGGGTAAAAATCGTAGGGGGAGACCAAGAGATGAATACACTAAGCAGATTCAGAAGGATGTGGGCTGCAGTAGGTACTGGGAGATGAAGAAGCTTGCACAGGATAGAGTAGCATGGAGAGCTGCATCAAACCAGTCTCAGGACTGAAGACCACAACAACAACAACAAATATTTACTTATATCTAACCGAGAAGTGAAGTACCAATTTTTGTAACTTAAACTTTAAAATTTTTTAAATACCGAAATATTTTCTTTAAAATTTTCTGCCACTATTGCACTCTCTTAGGGGCTGAGTTTCCAGAAACACTGAAACATGTATTTTTTTTTATTTCTAACCGAGAAGTCAAATACCGCTTGTGATAGTTGTAGTCTTAAAAATCCTTTAGTAGCTCTTTAGTAATTATTTATTTCCAAAGAAAACTCTCATTCACTTTTTTACCCCCTTATTGATTGAATTTTCAAAAATGCTGAAACACATATTTTTTTATTTTCTAACTGAGAAATCAAATTCCAGTTTTCGTAGTTCTGGCTTGAGAATTCCCTTAATGGCGACACACTTTCAAAAAGTCTTTCATCCCCTATTGCACCCCCATAGGAGTGTAATTTAGGACAATCTGCTCCTAAGCGATGCCAATAGTTAAGACTCACGGCCTCTTCAAACTTGAGATTTCTATCGTTAGCGGTTTGGGCTGGGCAATGAGGAGTCAGTGAATCAGTCTGACCCTATTTCACCCTCTTAGGAGCTGAATTTTCAAAAACAGGGAATTACACATTTTTTCATCTCCAAGCGAGAAGCCAAACACCAGTTTTCAAAGACTTTGCTTTAAAAATGCTTTCCCAGTGAGATATTTTCATAAAATGTTCACCCCCTATTGTAATCCCTTGGGTTTGTATTTCCAAAAACAGTGAGATGCGTATGTTTTATTTCCGACGGAGAAGTCAAATACAAATTTTCATAGATTTAACTTCAAAAATGCTTGCACAATGAAACATTTTCATAAAAGCAATTATCTCCCGTTTCACGCCCATGAGGGTTAAATTTCCAAAACCAGCGAAACATGTATTTTTTATTTCTGAGAAGCCAAATTTAATTTTCCATAGATTTAGTTTTAAAAATGTTTGCATAATAAAATATTTTCATAAGAAACCTCATCCCCTATTTCATCCTCTTAGGTCTTCAGTTTCTAAAAACACTGAAACACGTATTTTTTTATTTATATCCGAGAAGTCAAATACTAATGTTCATCGACATAGCTTTAATAATACCTTAGTAGTTCTTTAATAATGATATATTTTCCAAAAAGCTTTCACCCACTATTTCAAACCCATCGGGTTAATTTCCAAAAATGCTGAAGCACGTATTTCTTTATTTCTGACAGAGAAACGAGATACCAATTTCCGTAGGTCTAGCTTCAAAATTGGCTTAACAGCGACATTTTTCAAAAAAACACTTCATCCCTTATTTCATGCCCTTACCGTCAGAATTTCGAAAGATCCCTTCTTAAACGACGCCCACAGTGTAAGAGCCAGATCTTCTCGAAATTTCAAGTTTCTGTCCTTTAGCGGTTGGGCTGGGCGCTGATGAGTCACGCCAGTCATTCAGGACATTGCCTTTTATGTATAGAGATTTCTAAACCTGGTATCCTTGCAGAAATTCAATATCAGCCTGGAAGCTTCCAGAGTTCCGAGAGAAGAAACTCCTTGTTGGACGTCTTTAAGATTCTTATAGGCTGTCTGAATATGAATTTTCGAAATTTATTCCAAACCTCATTTTGGTGTAGAGACTTTTCTTAACTTTGTGTGTTTCGACAGCGTTACGTGAGAGGAGTTTCTCAAGGCTCAGTCTTGTTAAGAATTACCTTAGGCCCACTAAGAGTCAAGCACAACTCTCTAGTTTGGCGGTTTTGTCAATCGAAAATAGTGCAGGTAAACACATCGGTCTTGATGATACAATTTCAAAATTTGCTGCGGAAAAAGAAGGAATAAATTCCAAGCTACATGTTAGAGTCACCTATCACTAAGAAGATGTTTGGAAGTTTGTACTGCTTCATTAACAATCAATTAAATTGTATTATTTACACAAATGCGTTTTACTTAAATGTTTCTGTTCATAAAAACTGTTTACAAAATAGTTAACAGTATGATAAAATCTTCTCGGGTTGACAGCTGAGTCAGGCTGAAGATGGAAAGTAAGAAACTTGCTGAAACGTTGCTGGAGAACAACACATTGACTCAGCTGTCAACCCGAGAAGATTTTATCATCGAGATTCGTCGAGAAAGCCTGTATTCTCATATAGTTAACCGTATACTTCACACACTTAAGCACTTGTATCAAAGTACTAGTTCTCCAAAAAAATATTCGATATGTTTGTGTACGTGTGTGTGTGGGGGGGGGGGGGGGGGGGGAGGGGGGCGGACAATTTCAGAGTCCACACTTTGTGACAAACTGCCTAACTACGGCACTGGTTGGCCCCAACGTTGGTAGAACTCCTATGCTTGTTCGTGGTCCAACCAAACATCAAAGGATGTCGGGCCAGTATCAATACGCCAACCACACATTGTTCCAATGTTGCTTGTTTTCCGTCATTGCAGTTCCAAAACTGAGCTTGTTTGTTTGTTCATTCGTCGTCGTCGAATTTATTTCCAGGTTGATTCTTTCGAAATGTCTCAGGAACAGTGGAGAAATATTATTCACACTCAAAACCGCAAATGCACTGGCTGCAATCTGTGCATCAGAGATATTTACGTTGGTTCTATATGAATTCAACTGAATATTGGCTCCAATATGTGGGCGCTGTCCCATAAATATTGGTCAGTGGTAGTAGGAGAATAAGGCTGGCATCAGTTGCCTACATTAGAAGCAAGTATGAACTCAGATCCAAACCTATTGTTCTCTTTTGACTGAAATGTCAATAAGCTTTTTTTTTTCTGTCATCAGTCTACTGACTGGTTTGATGCGGCCCGCCACGAATTCCTCTCCTGTGCCAACCTCTTCATCTCAGAGTAGCACTTGCAACCTACGTCCTCAATTATTTGCTTGACGTATTCCAATCTCTGTCTTCCTCTACAGTTTTTGCCCTATACAGCTCCATCTAGTACCATGGAAGTCATTCCCTCATGTCTTAGCAGATGTCCTATCTGTAGTGTCGGCAGACTTGCCAACACTACGCACACTAATTGAAAGAGGAGGCCAACATGCACGCGCTAACTCACGCAGGCGGGCGTTAGGTCTGAAACAGGATACGTAATGAATGCTATAAAGAAAAGTACGTAGCTGCTGGAATACTTTAATCCATCATTTGTATACAGCGTACTTGATGATACAAGTGAGACTCTCTCTAGATAAATGCAATATAATGCTAATGGCGCCTTGCTAGTTCGTAGCCATGGACTTAGCTGAAGGCTATTCTAACTATCTCTCGGCAAATGAGAGAAAGGCTTCGTCAGTGTAGTCGCTAGCAAAGTCGTCCGTACAACTGGGGCGAGTGCTAGTCCGTCTCTCGAGACCTGCCGTGTGGTGGCGCTCGGTCTGCGATCACTGACAGTGGCGACACGCGGGTCCGACATGTACTAATGGACCGCGGCCGATTTAAAGCTACCACCTAGCAAGTGTGGTGTCTGGCGGTGACACCACACTATCATCCTGTCCCTTCTCCTTATCAGTGTTTTCCACATATTCCTTTCCTCTCCGATTCTGCGTAGAACCTCCTCATTCCTTACCTTATCAGTCCACCTAATTTTCAACATTCGTCTATAGCACCACATCTCAAATGCTTCGATTCTCTTCTGTTCCGGTTTTCCCACAGTCCATGTTTCAATACCATACAATGCTGTACTCCAGACGTACATCTTCAGAAATTTCTTCCTCAAATTAAGGCCGGTATTTGATATTAGAAGACTTCTCTTGGCCAGAAATGCCTTTTTTGCCATAGCGAGTCTGCTTTTGACGTCCTCCTTGCTCCGTCCGTCATTGGTTATTTTACTGCCTAGGTAGCAGAATTCCTTAACTTCATTGACTTCGTGACCATCAATCCTGATGTTAAGTTTCTCTCTGTTCTCATTTGTACTACTTCTCATTACCTTCGTCTTTCTCCGATTTACTCTCAAACCATACTGTGTACTTATGAGACTGTTCATTCCGTTCAGCAGATCATTTAATTCTTCTTCACTTTCACTCAGGATAGCAATGTCATCAGCGAATCGTATCATTGATATCCTTTCACCATGTATTTTAATTCCACTCCTGAATCTTTCTTTTATTTCCATCATTGCTGCCTCGATGTACAGATTGAAGAGTAGGGGCGAAAGGCTTGTCTTACACCCTTCTTAATACGAGCACTTCGTTCTTGATCGTCCATTCTTATTATTCCCTCTTGGTTGTTGTACATATTGTATATGACCCGTCTCTCCCTATAGCTTACCCCTACTTTTTTCAGAGTCTCGAACAGCTTGCACCATTTTATATTGTCGAACGTTTTTTCCAGGTCGACAAATCCTATGAAAGTGTCTTGATTTTTCTTTAGCCTTGCTTCCATTATTAGCTGTAACGTCAGAATTGCCTCTCTCGTCCCTTTACTTTTCCTAAAGCCAAACTGATCGTCACCTAGCGCATTCTCAATTTTCTTTTCCATTCTTCTGTATATTATTCTTGTAAGCAGCTTCGATGCATGAGCTGTTAAGCTGATTGTACGATAATTCTCGCACTTGTCAGCTGTTGCCGTCTTCGGAATTGTCTGGATGATGCTTTTCCGAAAGTCAGATGGTATGTCGCCACACTCATATATTCTACACACCAACGTGAATAGTCGTTTTGTTGCCACTTCCCCCAATGATTTTAGAAATTCTGATGGAATGTTATCTATCCCTTCTGCCTTATTTGACCGAAGTCCTCAAATGGTTCAAATGGCTCTGAGCACTATGGGACTTAACATCTATGGTCATCAGTCCCCTAGAACTTAGAACTACTTAAACCTAACTAACCTAAGGACAGCACACAACACCCAGCCATCACGAGGCAGAGAAAATCCCTGACCCCGCCGGGAATCGAACCCGGGAACCCGGGCGTGGGAAGCGAGAACGCTACCGCACGACCACAAGATGCGGGCCCGAAGTCCTCCAAAGCTCTTTTAAATTCCGATTCTAATACTGGATCCCCTATCTCTTCCAAATCGACTCCTGTTTCTTCTTCTATCACATCAGACAAATCTTCACCCTCATAGAGGCTTTCAATGTATTTTTTCCACCTATCTGCTCTCTCCTCTGCATTTAACAGTGGAATTCCCGTTGCACTCTTAACGTTACCACCGTTGCTTTTAATGTCACCAAAGGTTGTTTTGACTTTCCTGTATGCTGAGTCTGTCCTTCCGACAATCATATCTTTTTCGATGTCTTCACATTTTTCCTGCAGCCATTTCGTCTTAGCTTCCCTGCACTTCCTATTTATTTCATTCCTCAGCGACCTGTATTTCTGTATTCCTGATTTTCCTGGAACATGTTTGCACTTCCTCCTTTCATCAATCAGCTGAAGTATTTCTTCTGTTACCCATGGTTTCATCGCAGCTACCTTCTTTGTACCTATGTTTTCATTCCCAACTTCTGTGATGGCCCTTTTTAGAGATGTCCATTCCTCTTCAACTGTACTGCCTACTGCGCTATTCCTTATTGCTGTATCTATAGCGTTAGAGAACTTCAAACGTATCACGTCATTCCTTAGTACTTCCGTATCCCACTTCTTTGCGTATTGATTCTTCCTGACTAATGTCTTGAACTTCAGCCTACTCTTCATCACTACTATATTGTGATCTGAGTCTATATCTGCTTCCGGGTACGCCTTACAATCCAGTATCTGATTTCGGAATCTCTGTCTGACCATGATGTAATCTAATTGAAATCTTCCCGTATCTCCCGGCCTTTTCCAAGTATACCTCCTCCTCTTGTGATTCTTGAACAGGGTATTCGCTATTACTAGCTGAAACTTGTTACAGAACTCAATTAGTCTTTCTCCTCTTTCATTCCTTGTCCCAAGTCCATATTCTCCTGTAACCTTTTCTTCTACTCCTTCCCCTACAACCGCATTCCAGTCGCCCATGACTATTAGATTTTCGTCCCCCTTTACACACTGCATTACCCTTTCAATATCCTCATACACTTTCTCTATCTGTTCATCTTCAGCTTGCGACGTCGGCATGTATACCTGAACTATCTTTGTCGGTGTTGGTCTGCTGTCGATTCTGATTAGAACAACCCGGTCACTGAACTGTTCACAGTAACACACCCTCTGCCCTACCTTCCTATTCATAACGAATCCTACACCTGTTATACCATTTTCTGCTGCTGTTGATATTACCCGATACTCATCTGACCAGAAATCCTTGTCTTCCTTCCACTTCAATTCACTGACCCCTACTATATCTAGATTGAGCCTTTGCGTTTCCCTTTTCAGATTTTCTAGTTTCCCTACCAAGTTCAAGCTTCTGACATTCCACGCCCCGACTCGTAGAACGTTATCCTTTCGTTGATTATTCAATCTTTTTCTCATGGTAACCTCCCCCTTGGCAATAACCTATTGTTCTCCTAAGTGGATCATGACCCCCTGGGGATATTACACCCTTTGATTGGCAGCTCCTTAACCTATTGCCCCTACCCCTAGCTGTCCCCCTCCTCTTCCCAACTCCTCAGGAAACCTCCATCCCCACCCCCTCCCCTCGCTGTTTCAGGTACAGGTACATGTGAAGGCCAGAGTTATTCGAATAGCTCCCTCTCACTCTTATCAGTTTGATTGACTACTTAATTAAATTGATCAATTAATTAATCCTTCCTCTCTGGCGGACCCCCCAATCCCTCTTTCCCTCCCCCTCCCCTGCCTGGAAACTGGAGGCTCTATGGTGAAGAGGAAGGACCTCATGATAGTTAGATCAAGGATATATTGTTTATTTATAAAAAAAAATTGTTTGCTGGGGATGGATTCCTCTAACTCATTATTCTCTGCTGTTTGGGAAGATACAGGTCTTGTAAGAAGCAATTACAGCGATTGCTTTTTTTTCATTCCGATTGTGCAAGGAATATCACCATGAAACACTTACGTAATTACACCGTTAACATTTTTTCGATCGCGAAACAGTCACCGTCCGCTGTCTGCCATCCACTCGACTGCACAGAACGCCACGGCACACACTGCCAGGAGTCGGGGTGCACTAACGATAGCCTGAGAAGCGGCCATGCCACGCGCGGGTGTCTACTTGGGTCCATGCGACTGACGCACCTGATGGCACGCTAATCCTAGAACAAAAACATCAGGTGGTGGCATCCCTTTCACACTTAACACCTGAGAAATTTCTGTCGGAACGCGTGCTATTTCTCTGTTCTCCTAGTGTCCTGCCAGGCTTGCACGCACTGTTGGTCGCAGTCGAACCGAAAAGCACACAAAGCAGCGCTTACCTGATAAAACCCCTGTGGAATACCGAAGCACACGAGAATTCCGTCCTTCCAAAGTAAATACCTGTTCGGAAATGCATTCCGACTTGGGCACGACTCTGTCGTCTGGGCTGGAGAGAAAGGATCTCACGCAAAGAATTCAATTAGGCTAGTGGCCATTAAAATTGCAACACCACGAAGATGACGTGCTACAGACTCGAAATTTAACCGACAGGAAGAAGATGCTGTGATATGCCAATGATTAGCTTTTCAGAGTATTCACACAAGGTTGGCGCCGGTGGCGACAACTACAACGTGCTGACATGAGGAAAGTTTCCAACCGATTTCTCATACACAAACAGCAGTTTACCGGCGTTGCCTGGTGAAACGTTGTTGTGATGCCTCATGTAGGGAGGAGAGATGCGTTCCATCACGTTCCCGGCTTTGATAAAGGTCGGATTGTAGCCCATCGCGATTGTGGTTTATCGTATCGCGACAATGCTGCTCGTGTTGGTCGAGATCCAATGACTGTTAGCAGAATATGGAATCGGTGGGTTCAGGAGCGTAATACGGAACGCCGTGCTGGATCCCAACGGCCCCGTATCACTAGCAGTAGTGAACGTTACATTTCAGATGTGTTACGACCAGCGCCGCATGGCTGTAACGGATTGTGCAGCCACGTCTCGATCCCTGAGTCAACAGATGGGGACGCTGGCAAGACAACAACCATCTGCACGATCAGTTCGACGACGTTTGCAGCAGCATGGACTATCAGCTCGGAGACTGTGGCTGTGGTTACCCTTGACGCTGCATCACAGACAGGAGTGCCTGCAATGGTGTACTCAGCGCCGAACCTGGGTGCACGAATGGCAAAACATCATTTTTTCGGATGAATCCAGGTTCTGTTTACAGCATCATGATGGTCGCATCCGTGATGGCCACATCGCGGTATATACACATTGGTAGCGTGTATTTGTCATCACCATACTGGCGCATCACCCGGCGTGATGGTATGGGGTGCCATTGGTTACATGTCGCTTGTTCGCATTGACGGCACTTTGACCAGATGTTTTACGACCCGTGGCTCTATCCTTCATTCGATGCCTGCGAAACCCTACATTTCAGCAAGATAATGCACGACCGCATGTTGCAGGTCCTGTATGGGCCTTTCTGGATACAGAAAATGTTCGACTGCTGCCCTGGCGAGCGCATTCTCTAGATCTCTCACCAACTGAAAACGTCTGGTCAATGATGACCGAGCGACTGGCTCGTCACAATACGCCAGTCACTACTCTTGATGAACTGTGGTATCGTGTTGAAGCTGCATGTGCAGCTGTACCTGTACACGCCATCTAAGTTCTGTTTGACTCAATGCCCAGGCGTATCAAGGCCGTTATTACGGCCAGAGCTTGTTGTTCTGGGTACTGATTTCTAGGGATCTATGCACCGAAATTGCGTGAAAATGTAATCACATGTCAGTTCTAGTATAATGTATTTGTCCAATGAATACCCGTTAATCATCTGCATTTCTTCTTGTTGTAGCAATTTCAATGGGCAGTAGTGTATATACCATAGTATATATTGTGTATGTACAAAATTCAATTTTCAGGGACTGGATCTCTTATTTGGTGGAAAAATCTCACATCCAGCAACTACATGTCGTAATTACGTAATTACACTGAGGCAGATTGAAGATGTCGTCTTACTGGAAAATTTTCCTGTGTATGGTCACCTTGACATGCAGGGATCTACTGAGCTAGTCACAATACCACCACCAGACGACATTACAACCCCCTAACCCTCACCCCCTTCCACCCCACCCCTCCCAGAAGAAACTGGTAGGAAAAAGACTCATATTGGGCTGGATAAAAACGATATCACGACACGAAATTCAAATCAAAGTCAATAATATATTGATGCATATTCTTTATTTAATCACTCTGCAAGAGAAGGAGTTCCTCCATTTGAGCAGACATCGTAACTAACCCCCCCCCCCCCCACCCGACCCTTGCTCGCCATGAAATAATAACTGTAACCAGAAGGGAATGGAATGAAGTGCACTCTAAAAGCGACCGTTTTGGCTCTCCCGCGTCTTGGTCTATCGTCAGGTCGCCGCCTCGAAAGTCAAACCATCCCAATGGCCTACTTACAGATCACGTTACTAAATACCACCGACCAAGGACCGTATATCGCCTCCTCCGACCTCGCGACCCCCAAACAAAGCATCAAGTGGCAGCATTCATCGACAGATTCCAACTCGCTTCCTGTCTCTGTCGCCCTGAAGAAGCCACTCCCTGCTTGTCTGTGTGAACCAACGTCTCCAAATAGGAACATGGAGCTTTCCATCTCCCCTCAGAATACTGTATTCCTATTGGCTAATTGTGGAGACAAAGGGAAACCTGACGCAATTTCAACATCAAAAGTAGAGTGAAATAATCCATTTGCACTCCTCGTCTGAGCTGTGGAAAAAATTGCCGTTTGAAGAGAGCGCCGCAGCGCGTTGTGTGAAGCAGTCGCCTTCCGTTTCTGGCGGTGGCGCCGCTGTGGCAATCGCAGCTTTGCTGTCTCCCTCTGGTGGAAAAGGGGAAACGTTGCCTGTTCACGTGCATTTGCCAGTCAGCCAGTTGGTCAGCCGGGTCAGTGTGGGGCAGTCAGTGTCTGTCTGTCGTCCGGAGTGCTAGTATGTGTTAGGCCGCCAGTCTGCTCGAGTTTGCTCAGGCAATGGTCATTGGCGGTTGGATCGATCGGTTGATCGGTCGCGCACTGGGACACAAGATGACTTGTCCGCCTTGAGCGTCGGCGCAAGTGAGGTCGCCACGTGAGCCCAGAGGGCCGCGACGTATAGCGAGGGGTAGTGGCTTTGCGGCCGACACGAGAGGAACAGGAGTCAAACCACGACATCGGTCTGGCCGGCGCGAGCTGCGACGCCGTGAGACGGGAGATCGGCGCGCCTTCCTGCTTCCGTTGAAGCGGCTGGCAGCGGACGGTTCGGGAGAGCGTTTTGGGGGTGCTGCGCCAGGTCTTCGCCAGACATCGTAGTTTATTAGACGTTAAGTGATTAGTGATATGTTGTTTCATTTACTTGTTAAATTCTGCTTGTTATCTTGGTCAGTCTTTCGTCTCCAGCTTGCTCGTCTGTCTCTCGTCCGCATTTGTTAGGCAGTTAGTGTGTCTGTTGGTCTGCCGTACGTTAATAGCTGCACCTGTCATGTTTCTTGGATTTGGTGTTAACGAATTTATTGCTTGAAGTGTAACGGCCGAATTCCTGAAATATGTTTTTATCTATCATCCTGAGAGGCGGTATATGTGTACTGCAGTGCATGTCTAGCCAATCTTTTATATTTTATGTAAGACTGCATTTCGTGGGTCATTTTGGTATATAAAGTTGCCACCCTTCCACCGTAAGAATTCTTTTTAAGCAAGTTGCACCTTCGGTGGCAAGTTAATCTTTTAATGTTAGTATTTTGTACCATTTCCATCCCTTCTGCGGGGAGCATAGTTGATGTGCTTGTGTGAGTTGTTAAAATTTTTAGTTTAAAGTAATCTGGTGTGTTGTAGATTTGCACCAGTGTAGTCTTTCAGAGGTTGTTGTGAGCGGTCGTGACTACGGCCGTGTCAAAAGGGAGCGGCAAGGTTCTTAGCACGAAAGCTCATACAGTCAAAAATTGTTTTTTCTTCCTCTCAATAAATTGTAACTTGATATTTAGAGGGTGCTTTCTGATAATAATTTTAAATATGTTTTAAAAAAAAAGGCTTTTACGAATAAAATTTCCATTTGCTTGAAGGTCTCTCGGGCATGCAGCTGGGTTGACTGGTCGTTGTAGAACGAATCATCATCAGGTTACTCCTGTTGACTGACGTCCTAGGCCGATGGGTGGTGTGGTATATATACCTGTCGCCTCTCCCCTGCGCTGTATCCGCGTCTGGACCGAGGGAGGTGCAGGCCGCGGTGGTGGGGGTAGCTTGCGCTGACGAGATGACTTCATACGATGATTTGTCTCGAGGCAATGTTCTGCGACTGCAGATTTTATAGTCTGTTGGAGATCGGCGTGCCGTTTGTGTGCAGTACACCTTTCCTCGATCGTGCGAATGGTTTGCCCCACATATGCTTTCCCACACTCGCACGGTATGAAATAAACTCCAGATTTCCGGAGTCCTAAATCGTCCTTCACTGTCCCTACAAGGGACTTGATCTTTGGCGGCGGGCGGTAGACGCATTTGGTGTTATGACGTCCCAGAATCCTACCTATTTTTCCAGATACGTTGCCCGCTTATGGTATGTAGGCTGTCGCTTTCGGTGGATCATCATCAGGTGTCGGCTGTGGTGTGGTCTTCTGCTTGAACGCGTGTCGAATTTGACGGTCACTATAGCCGTCCTTCTGGAACACATCCTTGAGGTGGTCAAGTTCCGGTATTAAGCTTTCTTCGTCGGAGATCACACGAGCTTTGTGAACCAATGTATTTAATACTCCTTCCCTTTGTGACGGGTGATGACAGTTTAGGAGTGAAGGCGTGTGGGTTGTCTTCCGGTATACGCAGTGTCCCTGTGTTCCATCAGGCTTTTTCCGTACCAGAACATCCAAGAATGGTAGCTGCCCGTTTTTCTCCACCTCCATGGTGAACTGAAATTGGGGGTGGATGGAGTTCAGATGTTGTAAGAACAGTAGCAGCTTCTCTTCCCGTGAGGCCAAATGACGAATGTGTCGTCAACATATCTGTAGAAGACTGTTGGTTTAAGTGGTGCTGATTCTAACGCTTCCTCCTCAAATTCTTCCACGTACATGTTGGCCACCACAGGTGACAGAGGGCTACCCATAGGTACGCCGTCTGTCTGTTCGTAGTAATGTCCGTCAAAAAGAAAATATGTTGACGTGAGCACAAAGTTAAATACTTTCGTGAATGTGGGCCCAAATTTCTTCTCAATAAGGTCCAGCGAATCCTTGAGTGGAACTCTCGTGAAAAGTGATACAGCATCGAAACTGGCCATAAGATCTGAGCTGGCCAACTTGAGTTTCCCCATACGTTCCACAAACTGAGCCGAGTTTTGGATGTGGTGCTCACATTTGCCAACCAATGGACTCAATATTGCGGTCAAGTGTTTGGCAAGCTGGTATGTTGGCGGTCCTATAGTGGTCACTATCGGTCTCGGAGGAGTGCCCATCTTGTGTACCTTTGGAAGTCCGTAGAGTCTTGGTGGTGCAGCAGCACGCGGCCGAAGTTTCTTCGCTGTCTCGTCTGTAAAGGTACTTCGAAGAAGTTCAATCGTCTTGCGCTCTACCCGAATGGTTGGATCCGTCGTCCCGAATGGTTGGATCCGTCGTAATTTTCCTGTAAGCGGGGTCGTCCAAGATCTTGTACATTTTCTCTTTTTACTCTGTCGCCGTTAGTAGAACCTGTCACCTGGGAATGGGTTGAATGTCCCTCATGGCCACAAGCCGAGAGGACTCAACGAAATGCAACTACGAAACAGTCATCAAAATTTGATCGGCTTGCATCAAAACATGCCAAACAGGAGACTAAACGCACGATTATGACCCTTATAGGGAAAACCATCGACAACGCTGCGTTGTCCGTTCTAGAAAAAGGCTTAAACTTTACTCCAACACCAGCAGCAATCCCTGCCGCAGAAGTCATCAGCGGAGTGGAACAAGTCGCCTCCAAGCTGCCACCCGACGTGGCGGAGGAATTACGACGGGAAACGTGCCGCACACTCGCCAGGGCCGCCCCGCCGAAACACAACATCTCCAGACGGGAAAGGGCCGCGCTGCGTTCTCTGCGTGACGATCCAGACATACAAAGAGAAAATGTACAAGATCTTGGACGACCCTGCTTACTGGAAGATGACGACGGATCCAACCATTCGGGTATAGCGCAAAACGATTGAACTTCTTCTAAATACCTTTACAGACGAGACAGCGAAGGAACTTCGGCCGCGTCCTGCTGCACCACCAAGACTCTACGGACTTCCAAAGGTACACAAGATGGGCACTCCTCCGAGACCGATAGTGACCACTATAGGACCGCCAACATACCAGCTTGCCAAACACTTGACCGCAGTATTGAGTCCATTGGTTGGCAAATGTGAGCACCACATCAAAAACTCGACTCAGTTTGTGGAACGTATGGGGAAACTCGGCCAGCTCAGATCTTATGGTCAGTTTCGATGTTGTATCACTTTTCACGAGAGTTCCACTCAAGGATTCGCTGGACCTTATTGAGAAGAAATTTGGGCCCACATTCACGAAAGTATTTAACTTTGTGCTCACGTCAACATATTTTCTTTTTGACGGACATTACTACGAACAGACAGACGGCGTACCTATGGGTAGCCCTCTGTCACCTGTGGTGGCCAACATGTACGTGGAAGAATTTGAGGAGGAAGCGTTAGAATCAGCACCACTTAAACCAACAGTCTTCTACAGATATGTTGACGACACATTCGTCATTTGGCCTCACGGGGAAGAGAAGCTCCAACTGTTCTTACAACATCTGAACTCCATCCATCCCCAATTTCAGTTCACCATGGAGGTGGAGAAAAACGGGCAGCTACCATTCTTGGATGTTCTGGTACGGAAAAAGCCTGATGGATCACTGGGACACTGCGTATACCGGTAGACAACCCACACGCCTTCATGCCTAAACTGTCATCACCCGTCACAAAGGGAAGGAGTATTAAATACATTGGTTCACAGAGCTCGTGTGATCTCTGACGAAGAAAGCTTAAAACCGGAACTAGACCACCTCAAGGATGTGTTCCAGAAGAACGGCTATAGTGACCGTCAAATTCGACGCGCGTTCAAGCAGAAGACCACACCACAGCCGACACCTGATGATGATCCACCGAAAGCGACAGCCTACATACCATAAGCGGGCAACGTATCTGGAAAAATAGGCAGGATTCTGGGACGTCATAACACCAAATGCGTCTACCGCCCGCCGCCAAAGATCAAGTCCCTTGTAGGTACAGTGAAAGACGATTTAGGACTCCGGAAATCTGGAGTTTATTTCATACCGTGCGAGTGTGGGGAAGCATATGTGGGGCAAACCATTCGCACGATCGAGGAAAGGTGTACTGAACACAAACGGCACGCCGATCTCCAACAGCCTACAAAATCTGCAATCGCAGAACATTGCCTCGAGACAAATCATCGTATGAAGTCATCTCGTCAGCGCAAGCCACCCCCACCACCGCGGGCTGCACCTCCCTCGGTCCAGACGCGGAGTCAGTGGAGGTCAGTGGAGGGGACAGGCGACAGGTATATATACCATATTACCCACCGGCCTAGGACGGCAGAGCGGCCTGAGCTGGCGAGGCGAGCGCATCGCTGCCGTTGCGCGCTTCGCTTACTCGGCCGTTGAGAGCTCGTGAAGAGGTTTTCTGTGCTGTGGGCGCCGCGGATAGCAAATTGTCGTGCGTTGTTTTGACAACGCGTGCAAATTGTCGTGTTCCGCGCCTCGCAGCATGGGGAAGAAGGGTGCGCAGAGGAAACCTGCCGCTACAAAGGGTCCTTCGGTTGTGCAACTCACTGAGTCTGCCGACCGTGCAAGGAACTCCAGAGAAGACGAGTCGCGGCCTGTCCCTCCTTTGTACGTCAAGTGCAAAGGCGGGTGGACAGCGCTGTTCGACACCATGACGAACTGCGCTCGGAACGAGGTGGTCTACGAGTCTGTCGATACAGACTCGCTGATCTGCGTTCGAGCCGCAAACGTGGCCGACCACAGGGCGGTCAAGGTCGCAGTGGCCGACCACATCGTCGACGCGCCGCCGGCGCGTGAGAAGGCACCTTCCGTAGGAAGGATGAAGACGACTAAGGCACTCCTCAGGGGGTTGCCTTGGTGCTGTGATGAGGCAGCGGTCCGGGAAGGGCTGCTGCGAGCCGGGTTCGGTAATGCAGCCGCAAGGTTGCACAACCGGACCAACAGGAAGAGGGCGCCGCTCTATGCCGTGACCGTGCAAACGGTCGACGGCGGGAGCGACATCTTCGACTTGCGGAAATTGCTGGGCTTCCCGGTTACGACGGAGGCTCTCCCGACCGCCATGGATCCTCAGCCCCAGTGCTTCAGGTGCCAGGGCGAGGGCCATGTTGCGAAGTATTGCCGCAACGCGGCGCGGTGCGTCAAGTGCTCAGGTGAGCACGACAGCCGCGCCTGCGACCGCGGCAGCAACGCTCTGCCGACTTGTGTCCGGTGTGGCGGCCCGCACGTCACCATCTGGCGCGGTTGTGTGGCTTTCTCTAGCCGCAACCGTGCCGGGGGCGGCGAAGCGGCCGCGGCCGCACCGACGCAGCAGCAGAAGAGAAGACGACGTCGGAAACGGCGTAGGGCGGAGAACAGCCCGGTGCAGCTGAGGGACGGCGCAGCAGCAGATCCACCTGCCAGGGGCGGGGACGGCCGCTCGGAAACGGGCAGCCAGGACGCAGCTCGCCCTCCCGCGAAGAGATGTGACCTCGAGCTCGGCATCGCCGTGAAGGAGGCCACAGCAGCCCTCAAAGCCGTCATGGCAGCGGAGAGGGCTGCCTTCGCAGCCGCCGTGGCTGCAGAGAAGGAAGAGGCGTTGAGGCAACTGCGAGCAGTCTTCGCCCAAGGCCTCAGTGCAGTCGTACCTGCGAACACTCCTGCGACCTCGCAGAAGGACGTTCGCGCGCCTGTCCCAGCGGTTGCCCCAGCAGCACCGCAGGTGAAAGGTGCAAAGAAGAAAACCGCCAGGGCAGTCTTCATCGCGCAAGCGTCGCCGCGCTGCCGCGCCGAACTTTTATGTTACAGGGAGTAAGCCACTGCGGCCGGCCCAGGAGACAACGAGGGAGCCCAGCCGCGGCACCGGACTGACCCAGCTAACGACCACGCAATACATAGGTAACGTTGCACGATACCTCACGCTAACCCCCCTCACCTTGCATGCTCTGTCGCAGCTAGCAAACCGCTACTGCCCTTACTACCCGTCCTACTGTCGCAGAGGTTTTTTTCCCTTGGCGCTGGCCTTGGCACTTTTTTTCCTCTGCTCTTACAACCGCTACCCTTCGATCGTTTTCGACCACTTCTATCTCCTGATGGACCATGTTAATGAGTAGTCTTACCGAGACGCATGGATAACATCACAGCCTGCATCCTGTGACGCCTGATTCAAAACTAACATGCATACGGAGGTGACAGTAGAACTTTTGTGTTGGTCACCACGTTGGTGCGGGCGTGGAGGGGCCCCATCCTTTGAAAACGGCCTAGGACGTCAGTCAACAGGAGTAACCTGAGGATGATGGCATGTTACGTCGTCGAAAATTCGTTCTACAACGACCAGTCCACCAGGCTGCATGCCCGAGAGACCTTCAAGCATCTCATTCGCCGGGAAAATCTACAAACACAAATTTCCATTTGTTGAAAGAAATTTGATTTGTTTTCGTCAGTTACCCACTGGCGACTACTTCCACGCTCAAATAGTGTGATTAAATGTGTTAATGTTCTTGATGAATCGCTAGTAAATAAAGTAAATTCTTAAGAAAAAGTTTTGAAAGTAAATTCACGGTTCACTGTTCACTGTCGAGCTAGTTGCTTAACAATTTACAGGTGTCAGATCGGTTAAAACACTCATAACCACCTTATGACGATCCTTCTTCGTAATAAAACATACTTTCAACGTTTGAGTATCACGCGGCACCATTATACAAATCAGGTAATGAAATTGCCGTCACAAATAGATCGTGGCACTAAATATATTCGATGTCTTGTACGCACCCTCCTCCACTACACCGTTTCCACCAAATATCTCTGATGAAAAAAATTCTGACGATCACACAAACTCGCCATCACGATGCACGCGCCATTTGCTGTCAGGCGCCGCTCTTGTTGGCTTCGGCGCGCCGGCCATGCTTCCCCCTATCGTAAGCATGCGTGCACGCAGTACAACTATCAGAAGCGATAAATCGGGAATTTAACGTCGCGATTTAGTTTTTAAAAGTACTATAGAATTCCTAAACTGGTTCTCTGCGCTACATTCGGGAGGAAAGTGCGTGATACAATAGAGACAACAGCAAATACCACTACAAGATAGAGCCCACTGCGATGTATTGAGAAGCACTAAATACGACACACGTAAACCACGATTCAGCCTGTAGCAATAAGCTGTCATGGCTAGATGTCGGAGACAGCTGGAAACACTCACACATCTCTCGCATTCACCCCCCAAACGTCCACACGCGGCACCCCCGTCCCCATCGTACACCGCCAGCGCCGACGTAAGGTCAGTGAAAATTACCACCGCGGCCGCATAGGCGGTCGTGTACGCACGTGTATGCCAGATTGCACCAACCTGGTCATGGAGGGTATCGAGGGACGATTAGAGTGGTAGAAATACGGATATTATCAATACGTCCAACGCCCATCATTTTAAATCTTCTCTCACGCAACGCACACACACGTCCGCTTCTGTCGCGCTCACCCAGCACACTGGTCAATTCGCCAGCCCTCGCTGCCGCAGGAAGATCAGGCAGGTAGGCTAATTCTGTGTATATGTCAAAGGGTGATCAATCCGTTACTTGCGGTTGCCGGCTCCTCGTGACCGCCTTTGCAGGCAGCCTCGGTGTACTCCAAAACAAGCAGCAGCCGCCTGGACGTATACAATAGCTCTAAACAATTCCACCCCGACGTAGACCTACAGTTTAAAAAAATCCTTTTATCCAATCCGAAGCAGCGATGACCATACAGCTCGAATTTCACACGCGAAATGTATATTCCTCCCGTTTAGTCGAATTATTATCAAAGATAGAAGAAATCAGACACGTCTTTTCACGTCGCTAAAGTATCGTTACTTGTTGTGAACATCCCGTACAGGACTATGGCATAGCCGGCCGGTGTGGCCAAGCGGTTCTAGGTGCTTCAGTCTGGACCCGCGCGACCGCTACGGTCGCAGGTTCCAATCCTACCTCGGACACGGGTGTGTGTGTGATGTCCTTTGATTTGAATTTCGTGTTGTGATATCCTTTTACTCAATATGAGTCTTTTTCTTACCAATTTCTTCTGAGAGGGGTGAGGAGGAAGGGGGCGAGAGGTAAGGGGGTTGGAATGTCCTCTGGTGGTGGCATTGTGCACTAGCTCAGTGGTCCCTGATGATTAAGGTGAGCGTACACAGGAAAATTTTCTAATAAGACGACATCTTCAATCTGCTGCAGTGTAATTACGGAATTAGGACATGTAATTGCTGGATATGAGTTCTTCTCACCAAATAAAAGTGAGATCCATACCCTGCAAATTTAATTTTATAAATACACAGAGTTTCCTACGCTATATAATTGATTTTATTTTTGTGAGAGCCTTTTTCTCCAGCACAGGCGGCAAAGTAGAGCCTGTGGCGGAATCCATTTCCAAGGAGGGATTTACTTTGGAAGGACGGTATTCTCATGTGCTTTGGTATTCCGCTGGGCTTTACCGATTAAACGCTGCTTTGTTTGCGTTTTGGTCTGACTGTCACCAATGGTGTGTGCAGGGCCAGCAGGACACAAGGAGAAACAGAGAGAGAGAGAGCACATGTTTCGACAGAAATTTCTCAATTATCAAGTGTGAAAGGGATGCCACCACCTGATGCTTTTGTTCTAGGATTAGCACATAATCCGGTGCGTCAGTTGCATGAGCCCAAGTGGACACCTGCACGTTGCATGGCCGCTTCTCGGGCTCTTGCCAGTGCACCCCGACTCCTGGCAGTGTGTGCTGTGGTGTTCTGTGCGGTCCAGTGGATGGCAGACGATGGGTGGTGCATGCATTGTGATAGAAACATTTTTAACAGTGTAATTATGTGTGATGGGTGTTTCATGATGATATTCCTTGTGCAATCGGAATGAAATAAAAAATGATCGATATAATTATTTCTTCCAAGACCTGCATCTTCCCAAATGGCAGAGAATAATGAGTAAGAGAAATCCAAACCCAGAAAACTGAATTTTTTACAAATAAACAATATATCCTTGAATTTCCTGTCATGAGGTCCTTCCTCTCCACAACAGAGCCACCAATTTCCAGGCAGGTGAGGGGGGAGAGAAATGGGGATGTTGAAGGTTTTAACATTGGGGGAGATGTTAATTAATTGATCAATTTCATTAAGTTGTTAATCAAATTGATAAGAGTGAGAGGGAGCTATTCGAATAACTCAGGCCTTCAGATGTACCTGTACCTGTATTAGTGAGGGGAGGGGGAGTTGGAGAATTGGAGGTTTCCTGAGGGCTTGGGTGGAGGAGGGAGACATGGAGGTTCAAATGGTTCAAATGGCTCCGAGCACTATGGGACTCAACTGCTGAGGTCATTAGTCCCCTAGAACTTAGAACTAGTTAAACCTAACTAACCTAAGGACATCACAAACATCCATGCCCGAGGCAGGATTCGAACCTGCGACCGTAGCGGTCTTGCAGTTCCAGACTGCAGCGCCTTTAACCGCACGGCCACTTCGGCCGGCAGACATGGAGGGATGGGGGCAATAGGTTAAGGTTCTGTCAATGAAAGGGGTCATAATCAACTTAGCAGTACAACAGGTTAATCAAAAGAGAACAATATGTTTGCCCTTGAGTGCATACTTGCTCCTAATGTAGGCAACCCGCACTAACAAATCGTCCCGCTGCTAGTGCTGGTGCCAGCTTTGGCACTAATGTATGGGCGAACGGTAAATCACAGCCATGTTCTGAGATTGGGATCATCTGAGGTGGGGCAGAACTTCCACAAGTCAATCGTCCTTATATGAAACTGTTCAGTCATGAGGAACTCTTGCACCACAGTGGATCGCTACAAGACATGAACTCAGTAACGTTTTGCAAAGGCCTGGTCAAGTAACTGGAGATGTTAACTATTGATTCTCAACTTCACAATAGCGAAGATGAAAATGTGCTCATAGCTCATAAGGTATGCATGTTTGTTGGCCTTTTTTTTCTTGTTTTGGTTTCCCTATTACCACCTCCAAAACATGGAGTATAGATGGCTGAGTACCCAGCATTGCCCAGGTATGTTCTTGTTCCAGTCTACCTCCTCCTTCCCCCTCAGTTCATCTCCTGCTCCCTCACTCTCAAACTGTCTCTTCCTGCCTATCCATCTGCTTCTTTCCCCCATCTCTGTCCATCTGCTCCCCCACTCCCTCTCGCTCTCTCTCCATTTGGTCCTCCCTTCTCTCTGCCTGTCACCTACTTCCCCTCTAGGCTCATATCCTCTAAGTCAGTTCCTTTCTCCCCTCTCCCTCTGTCCATCTCTTCCTTTCCCCCTCTCTCTCTCTCAATTTCCTAATATCCCTCTTTCTGTCCATCTCCTCCTCTCCCTTACTCTCTCTACCTCCTCATCCCCCTATCTGTGCCCATCATCACCTTCTCCCTCTCTGTCCATCTCCTCCTGCCCACCTTCTCTCTCGATCAACAGCTTACCGCCCCCACCCCAATAGCAGGCTGGTGGTTCTTATTCCCACAGCATTTCTTTCAAGGTAATAAGTAAGACGAGTCCAAATTTGGCTGAAATCCATCCAGGCGTTAGGAAAATTTTTTTGACCAGCTTTTGTCAAAGTAAACACATTTCAGATGTATTTTATATATAGTTAGCATATTTCTAACGCATTTGTACACATAAGCTCATATCCTCTAAGTCAGTTCCTTTCTCCCCTCTCCCTCTGTCCATCTCTTCCTCTCTCTCTCTCTCTCTCAATTTCCTAATATCCCTCTTTCTGTCCATCTCCTCCTCTCCCTTACTCTCTCTACCTCCTCATCCCCCTATCTGTGCCCATCTCCACCTTCTCCCTCTCTGTCCATCTCCTCCTGCCCACCTTCTCTCTCGATCAACAGCTTACCGCCCCCACCCCAATAGCAGGCTGGTGGTTCTTATTCCCACAGTATTTCTTTCAAGGTAATAAGTAAGACGAGTGCAAATCTGGCTGAAATCCATCCAGGCGTTAGGAAAATTTTTTTGACCAGCTTTTGTCAAAGTAAACACATTTCAGATATATTTTATATATAGTTAGCATATTTCTAACGTATTTGTACACATATTTCACCTGTATCTGTATAGTTTCTTTTTCGTGCAGCTCAATCTTACGGACGCCATATCTCCTGAACAACGATATAATTTTGCAGGTACATTCAATGGCAGCTTTGGACACTGCGTGTGAAATTTGTTGCGGATAGAGCAAGGAGTAAAGACGTAATAAATTGAAATGTCACGCATTATGCGGCAGTTTTTCATGCATCTCAGTGCTAATCCGTCATGACTCCCGAACTGTATGTCGTACAATGATCTAATTTTGTAGGTGCATTCAGTGGTATATGTGAATACTGTCTGTAAATTTTTTGCGAATAGAATTGGTAATAAAGACGTGATAAATTTAAATGTTATGCCTGATGCTGCAGTTTTATTGCATTAACGGCGTTAACGTAGACGAACACCGTGAAGTATCGTTGTACCTCTCAATCGCCGCTACGGAAAAAGATGCAAAGGCGAAAACTGATATTCTTGGATGACGAAAGAATACGTCAGATGACCTCCCAGAAGGAAGTGAGTACCAGTGTCCTAGTGTTTTCTAGTGAGGCACACAAATGGCAGTTGCCATTTATGAACACTGTAATCAAGCAAGCTCATACAATCGGATATCTTGATGCATCCCAAAAAAGGATGGACTTAGTCGTGTTGCTGCAGGTACAAATGCCTCTCCATGTGTCATCCATAGATAGTGGACACGCTACAGGGAGACAGATCAGTATACAAGGTGAGTTGGACAAGGTCGCCGACGCATTACATTCCCACCTGAAACCGATACCTGGTGGCCATCTCTGCGTTGTGGCGTCGTACGATACCGCCAGAACTCTACAAGGCGATCTCAGTAGCGCCACCACTGGAGCCGCTGTGTCCGATCAGACTGTAATGGGCAGGTTACGAGAGAGGACCTCAAGACCCAGGCGTTATTTGTTAATGAAGCACGACGACATCTTGCAGCTCACCTTTAGTTCTGCCGTTCCCATGTAAACTGGCAATTTCGTACTGGCAAAACGGATCATTCACAGACGAGTCCAGATATCCTCAGGCGCGAGGTGATGTCCAGTGGTGTTTGATCAGCTGCATATTTAATTTTGTTTATTGTTTCTCCTCCTACAAGAGCTCTTCCCGTTTCTAGTGCTGTATCTCTTAGTTTCCCAGCATAAATATTAAAAATCTTGTTTCTTAAATGTGGTACAAGATATGAGGACAAACAGTTCAAGAAAGAAAATCAAGCAGTATGTTAAAAAAAGTAAGTCTATTATCTGGGCATCTCATGCACTTGTGCTTCTGGGAGTAAGAAAATTGTATGCTCTCTCAAAAAGCAAAGCTCATCTAGATTTTATGGTGTTTCCAGCAGGGTACTCAATATTTGTTCCCATGTAGAAAGTCCTGTCTTATCGGAAATAGTAATGCACCACCAACTTGAAGCATTTTGCAACAGAGATTGAAATTTGCCACTGTTAATTCAAATTATAAGAAAGGTAGGAAATGCTAGCCATTTTCATTGCCGACAACATTTTACACTATCTTTGAGAATGTTATGTACTCTGGAATAGCATCCTACCTGAGCAAAAGTAATATCCTTAATAAATCACACTTTGAATTTCAGAAGAGTTATGCAACTGAGAGTGCCATTTACACATTCAATCACCAAATTTTACAACCATTAAGTAACAAAATAGTACCTGTTACTACTTCCTGTGACCTATCTAAGGAGTCTATGTGAATCACAATGTCTTCCTAGATAAAAGGAGGTTCTATGGAATTGATGGTATAGTCTATCAGCGGACAATGTCATATCTAACCAAAAGAATGCAGAAAGTTCTGCTTAGCAGTCCAACCGATATAATAAGGAGAGGTTTTTCTGACTAGTGAGGAATCACTTACAGGGTTCCACATGGCTCAATCTGAGGATCATTATTGCTTCTCATACATGCAAACGACCTTCTGTCTAATATACAGCAAGCAGAAATAGTACCTTTTGAAGATGACATTAGAACTCTAATCAATCCGAGCTTATATATGAAGCAGAAGAACTGACAGATAACATTCTCAAAAGCATTTTTGAATGATGTTCTGAAAATGGTTTCATTCTCAGTTTCGAAGTGCCATAACATCTACGAGTACTGCACCAATGATAAATGCAACACACGATGAAAAAATAATAACTACGGCGGAATCTTCACAGTTTTTAGTTGTCCATATTGTCGGCTACTCAAACTGGAAGTAATACATTTTTGAACACCTAAAATTACTCTGTTCAGTCACAATTGCACTTCAGACCATTGGAAAATTAGTAAGTTAAGCTATTTTATACATTTTTATTCAGTAATGTCATATGGGATAATATTCTTGTTTAATTCATCTTTAAGAACGAAAGTTTTCATTGCTCAGAACTGTAGTGTGAGAATTACATGTGGCGCCCACCCACGAGCATCATGTAGACATCTGTTTAGGGACATAACCATTCTCACTGCTGCTTCACAGCATGTTTATTCCCCCATGAAGTTTGTTGTAAATATCCCACTACAGTTGAAAAGGATCAATGATGCACATTATTACAATACCAAAAGTAAAAAGTATGATTCATTATTCTACATTAAGCGTGCCTTTAGCGCAAAAATGGGTGCACGACGCTGCTACCAAAAATTTTTATCACTTATCCAGTGATATAAAACGCCTGACAAACAGCAAAGTTTAATTTAAAATTCAACTGAAACTGTGATTAGTCGTGAAAATGACACAAGGAAAACAAAATTAACTAACTGAAAGTAGTAATAATGGCGGAAAATGTCCCAGCCACAGCTTGTAGCCTAATTCACAGAACTGATTATTTTATCATTAGAGGCGTGTGATTTATGCTGACTAAATGAGACATAACGATAAACATAGCGTGACCGATAGCGGCTTACTTGAAATTCACGTTGTAATTGCACGTTCTCAGGAAACGAAAGTATGGTCACTGAGGGCAGTGTGGCGGCAGTGCACGAAGATGTACATTCGTGTTCGCGTTCCATCAGTGAACTGCTGGCTCATATCGTTTTAATTGATGATAACGCCTATTCCCCCCAGGGAAGTGGTCTTCACATTCTTCATGTAAAATCTCCCCTGCAGCTGGAAGTACTAACAGTTTTGAAACGCACAGCAAAGACGCAGCTGCACTTCTACGTCACAGAATGAGACTAATGGAATTCAGTGTGACCTTCATACCATTATGCAGATTGTGGCAGGCGTGAGGGTTAGCACCTCTCCCAGAGATCTGTTGCAAAAATGGGAAGAAGAATCTGTCCAAGACTCCTTCCTTTTTCTGGTTCCTGCTGTTTCTCATTGCTTCAGTGTGGTCTTTACATCACGGCGAGGCGACAAATATCATCACGTTCTTACAATTAGCTGAAGGTTTGTTACAGACGCTCAACTTTCTTTTGACTTTGGGACTGTGCACCATGACCAACCTGGAACATATACAGTCTTTCTGCAGAGAACTGGAATATGCGTATCTTGATCTGCCAGCGAAAAATATACGAAAAGGGAAGTAATGGGAGGCTTTCGCCTGGGTGTTAACTGCGCAGCTGTAGCAAGAGTACTAATCACCATGAAACCAGACTGTATCGGACTCACTTTCTACTTCTTTCAAGCCGTTTGTGCTTTGATTCACTGATAACGCTACACTTTGTCATGATGGTGTTGGAACTGTGGACCAGACTCAATATTCTCAATTCCACACTGCTGGATATACTTCCAGTGGCCCTCACAACGCAATCAGTGGGGCTGACTTGGTCACCTCCAGCGCATAGAGGACTTCGCCAGCTGCTGGTGGTGCATTTGGCTCTACAACGTGCTACCGAGTTCCTCCAGACCCACTTTGGGTTGCCAGTTGCTGCCATCGTAGCTTCTGCCTTGTGCGAAGCCACGAGCACAGCGTACGAAGTGCTCCTGAAAGTGGTGAGGCCAACTTGGTATACCACAGTGTTCTTCTGTTGGCCAGCGACCAACACCGCCATGTGGTTCGCTAACGCGTATATCAAGCTGACCACGATGGCGATGCAGTGCGCAGCTATCAGGGACACGAATGCGGCCGTCGGCGTGATCCTGTTGAGGACGTCAGTGTCGTGTGATTGACGCTGCCCGGATCTTGCAGCCTTCCTGCGGTGGACCACCCACAGTCCGCCGATCTGTTTCAGCACCGCCGGATTCTTCACCATCGACCGTTTGTTGCTGGTCAGTGCGCTAGCCAATATTGTCATGTACCTAACCATGAGAGGTTCCATGCCCTCTTTTGCATGTCTTCTTTCATCTTCATCAATTTTATTAATGCTCTATGTCATTGCACGGTAGTAACAGACCGAATAAGGTTATTGTAATGAGAGTATTTGTACTGAGACTTCTGCCGTGCAGCAACTCTGTGTCAACCGCTGGCCGCGAAGGCCATACTTTTCACTTGATGCCCATGCATGTTGGTTTAGTTCCATTTGTGGCCTGTGCGAGGCAAGCATCGGAGGACGCGGCATGCAGAATTGCCGGTTGGGGGCTGCACTTCTTTGAATTCTGTGGGTTTCGTACAATAGGCTTAAGCGCCTGGCGGAACGACTGACGTCGGTCGAGTTTCGCCTATTGATACAGCGCGAAACGACCTGCGAGATGTCTGAGTGTCGCCGCAGTTTATGTGTTCGCCATTCCGGCGCATCTGGAACGAAGATTCCTGGCACAGGCTGATTGCATTGTCCTCATGATTGTGAGACTACTTGTGGACTGTGCAGCTGGAAGCAGTTAATTCCATAAATTATCTGGGAGTACGCATTAGGAGTGATTTAAAATGGAATGATCATATAAAGTTGATCGTCGGTAAAGCAGGTGCCAGACTGAGATTCATTGGAAGAATCGTAAGGAAATGCAATCCGAAAACAAAGGAAGTAGGTTACAGTACGCTTGTTCGCCCACTGTTTCAATACTGCTCAACAGTGTGGGATCCGTACCAGATAGGGTTGATAGAAGAGATAGAGAAGACCCAACGGAGAGCAGTGCGCTTCGTTACAGGATCATTCAGTAATCGCGAAAGCGTTACGGAGATGATAGATAAACTCCAGTGGAAGACTCTGCAGGAGAGACGCTCAGTAGCTCGGTACGGGCTTTTGTTTAAGTTTCGAGAACATACCTTCACCGAAGAGTCAAGCAGTATATTGCTCCCTCCTACGTATATCTCGCGAAGAGACCATGAGGATAAAATCAGAGAGATTAGAGCCCACACAGAAGCATACCGACAATCCTTCTTTCCACGAATAATACGAGACTGGAATAGAAAGGAGAACCGATAGGGGTACTCAGGGTACCCTCCGCCACACACCGTCAGGTGGCTTCCGGAGTATGGATGTAGATGTAGATGTAGATGCCCTGCTGGCAGCGACTGTCTGGCGCCAGATGGCCGGTTGTCTAGGCAGGTTGTTTTTGTACCCGGTTAAACGGCAAGTTCAGTGCCTTCGGCTGAATAGCAGAGGCATGATTGGTCAACTTAAACTGAGACTAGTTGACGTCATAAATCCATGCTCGAAATTGGAGGGAACGGTCGCTATTGGCGTGAATGATGTTCTGAGACAGTGTGGGGGAATTTTGGAATCAGAACTGAATGCTGATTCGCGGTTTTTCAAGGGGATTCGAGATCTCATCTTCCTCGGAGTCGGACGGTCTTGCTACTTGGTCGCTCGTTTTCGGAAGAACTTAGAATTCTCAGAAAGCCTTCGCGGCCAGGGGTTGA
This sequence comes from Schistocerca serialis cubense, assembly GCF_023864345.2. Lineage (NCBI taxonomy): Eukaryota > Metazoa > Arthropoda > Insecta > Orthoptera > Acrididae > Schistocerca > Schistocerca serialis. The sequence goes on from NC_064646.1 coordinate 342,810,499, forward strand.
CACAAAGTTGCTGCATGGCAGAAGTTGGTGCCTACATCATCAGGACTCTGCCTACAAACGACGTGCTGCAGATTTCAGTGCTGGTACAGTATTTTGCGGCTCCGGCATTGTAGAACCTTATCAATTTTATACTGAATCCCTCAGCAGTACGCGCGCTCGCTTTGCTACAAGTCCACCTTCCTTGTTTCTCCATGTGATCCCATTTGAGCTCTCACTACCAATTGCGATACTGCTATATAGCCAGGAGATTAATATTTGATTCATTAGGACCTCCAGTCATTATCGTCAATCTATTGCATCACAGAGAGTAGGAGCCCTTTGTTCTTGAGCTAACTCTTATTCTCATAACATTTTAGTATACCCTATCCTTTAACTTACTGTGTGTGTCGACAATCATGTTCATTTATGTCCTGCTGTATAATAAATCTCACTGCAATATTTAATCCGCGTCTCATTTCGTAGATATAAGCAGAATCCAATTTCCTGTTGTTTGTTATGATAAAGTTCTCTTTTTTTGAGTAGATTACGATTTTTATTAAATTATTGTGAGTGTGCACTCCTTATTTTACCAACTAGCAGGTTTCCACCATCATTTCCTTCCGTTACCGTTGCGCGCATTATTAATTAGCTGGTAGATAAGGAGGGGGTCGAGTGCATGTCTCGTTCTCATGCAAGATTTGTCTGAGTTAAAGAGGTACAAACTCTTCTCCACCCCAGCACCTCGCAGCCATCCTAGGTCATCTCACCCCAGCTGAATAAGCACGAGCTTAATTTTTCGCATATCTAACAAATGTATGTTCGTAAGTTGATTTTTTCGTAGACACTTTGTTACTCTGTTGTGCAGCAACCGCCTGAAAGCCAGTAAAAGTATGAAACACTTTCAAAAGGAATGTAAAGTAGACTGGGGCTACGGTGAGGATTTGGATCGAGGAGAGAGGCGTACCAGAGCTATCCGTGCAGTTGTGTGAACGGCTGTGCGAAGGTGGCTTGGTGGCTAACTCAACTGCCTAGTAAGCGGGAGAACCGGATTCGATTCCCGGCCTTGGTACAAATTATCACTCGCTGCTCGTCTGTATACATAAAATCACTTCCAAAGGTATTCCCACAAAATATATGAAAATAATTTTTTTTCGGTATTAACCTACAAACATAGTTCATTTTTGTTTTCTTTGTTGTTGTGGTCTTCAGCCCAGAGACTGGTCTGATGCAGCTCTCCATGCTGCTCTACCCTGTGCAAGCTTCTTCATCTCCCAGTACCTACTGCAGCCTACGTCATTCTGAATCTGCTTAGTGTATTCATCTCTTGGTCTCCCTCTATGATTTTTACCCTCCACGCTGCCCTCCAATACTAAATTGGTGATCCCTTGATGCCTCAGAACATGTCCTACCAACCAATCCCTTCTTCTACTCAAGTTGTGCCACAAACTTCTCTTCTCCCTAATTCTATTCAATACCTCCTCATTAGTTATGTGATCTACCCATCTAATCTTCAGTATTCTTCTGTAGCACCATATTTCGAAAGCTTCTATTCTCTTCTTGTCCAAACTATTTACCGTCCACGTTTCACTTCCATACATGGCCAAACGCCATACAAATACTTTCAGAAACGACTTCCTCACACTTAAATCTATACTCGATGTTAACAAATTTCTCTTCCTCAGAAACGCTTTCCTTGCCATTGCCAGTCTACATTTTATATCCTCTCTACTTCGACCATCATCAGTTATTTTGCTCCCCAAATAGCAAAACTCATCTACTACTTTAAGCGTCTCATTTCCCAATCTAATTCCTTCAGCATCACCCGACTTAATTCGACTACATTGTTTTCGTCACTAATAGAAAATTGATGTAATGTATTCCAAATAGCTTCAATATATTATACAGCACTTAAATGTGTAGCACGCGATATATTTACAAATGCTGCACAAGACACAGCATTATCCCTAACAACAAAAAATTGTAGAAAATGGCAGAGCTGTTTATGGCAGTCTCTAGTGGGCATTCCTACATGTATTTCTATTCAGTCACTAGAGTTAAGTACCGACATTAAAACATCATGTTTTCCTAGGTGTCTCTATCGCCTAGGTACATCCGTCTTCACTACCTTGCTACAGACAGAATATTAGCCATTGGACAACCAGAGCAGTAATGTTTTGTATTGCAGCACACGAAAAAATCTTAACAGATCTGTCTGTACGCTGGACGCAGCACCTTCGCCTGTCTACAATGTTATGTTGTATACGTCTCTATGGCAACGTCTCTTCATAGCTGTGTAGACAGTTATTGCTTTCGCCTACAGCATTTGTGATTCGCAGCTGAAAGCTGTCAAAAGCGCTGCCAGGTGTCAGGGATTTCCTTAAATTAACTCGACTGTAGAGGTGTCTTGGTAGTAAAGAATAAATGTATTAAAACTTAATGCACGATTCGGTGTTTTCCCCATCCATCTGGGTGTTTATGACGCCACGTCTCTTGAACTATGTGTTGAACAATGATATACTTCTGTAGGTACATTCAGTGGCAAATGAGGATACTGTTTTCGAAGTAGAAATATGTTACTAATAGAGTTAGTACCAAAGGACTAATAACCTCACGCATAATGCGGCAGTTTTCACACATCTCAGTGTTTATGACGTCATATCTCGTGATTTATGTGTCACACAATGATATGATTTTGTAGGTATATTCAGCGCCGTCTGTGAATACTGTCTGCAAAATGTGTTGCGTATAGAGCTAGTAGCAAAGAAGCAATAAATTCAAACGTCATGCATAACGCGGCAGTTCTTCACGCATCTCATTGTTTATGACCTCATATGTCCTAAGCTATACACATAGGTCGGTCTTACCCCAACGGCGATTATTCTCTGACAGTAGGGGATATGTGTGCCAAGTTTGGTTGAAATCGGTCCAGTGGTTTAGGAGGAGATGCGGAACATATAAACATACACATATAATTTTTTGTAATATGTACGGATTCGTCAGTTACAAAATTCTGTAGTGAATAAAATGCTACACATTTTTAGAACTACTTATACAACTTGTGGACGGTGAAGCCTTACTTCGTTGCTCGCACACCGTCTTGCATCTTGATGCAGAATACGGTCTTTTGCCATGGAACATGTGACACTCGGAAAGGAACTGAGTTTTTTTAATGCCTTATCAACTTGACATGTCTTGAAAATGGAGATTTGTGTTAGTTTCCTATAGCTACTGTTCGACTTGTAACTGGTTTCTCATAATCTTCTGCTTAATTTGATTTTACTTACTGATTATTGCTGAGTCTCAGAGTAATAATATAACAGGTACACGATTAAATACGGCATTGACAACTTTTTCTCGTTAGCATCTTTTAAATTTCAATAGAATATTTGTTCCTAGGAATAGGATCATGATGTACCTTGGAACATGTTTTGACTTTCGGAAAAAAACCTGAATTTTCTGCAGTATTTTTTGTAATTTCAGAAAAAAACTCCTGCACATACAAAGTGAATGACATTATTTAAAAATGGAATAATAAATTGTATTAAGCTTCTATACAGGGCTGACTAGAGGCGAAAATCTGAGAAGGATTTCATGATTTGACACTCTCCACTACTTATAACCCCGAAAGTAACTTTTAACATTTATAGAATGGCCGTAGTGTGTTTTTTTTTTTAATTTCAAAGTCAGATGGAAAAGTATGAAATGCATTTGGTTCCAGTATCGAAGAGTAAGTTATTAAGTAGCTTATTAATAACTTAATGGATGAAATAGTAATTTGTTAATAAATTCAGGAAGTTCATTGCTTTTAATTATTTAATGATAACTATAACCAATATATTTGTGTTCCAAAATAATAATTTATTGTGGAAATGAAATCAGTTATGATACACTTTTATAATGTTCCTGCAGTCGGCAGAACTAATCTATTTTTTGTTTGTTTGTTTGTTTATTTACAAAATGCTCGATTACACACTATTTGTAATACTACATGTATGTATTTTGTGTGTGTGTGTGTGTAGTGTAGTGTAATGTTTGTCTTGTATGATGATAATAATGATGATGATGATGATGAGAGAAGAGAGATGGTGAAACCAGGCGCCGGTACACAGCCTACGTCTTGTGAACAGCACCAACGGGGCCGCCAAGATTAACGTTCCCATGCGACGGATGGATCACCATCAACAGAGTCCCGTGACATCACTTTATGAGACACTGCAGAAATTTTGTTAGTTAAACCAAGACATTGGCGCATAGTCTGGTGATCAGGATCTTTAAACCGCCACCTGCCACCCCTCGTCCCCTTGCTGCCCAAACACTAACAGTGACAACTTTTTCCGCCACCAGGATTCGAACTGGCTTATCCTCGGGTCGAGGGCCAACGCACAATCGTGCGTTAGCACCCTCGATCATGGAGGCGGGTTAACCTTTTTATTTTTATTGACTGCAGATGCCACAGCTATGTGCAACTATATAATTAAAAATGTAAACTTCCAAGCTGGATAGTATGGTACACTCATGCTCATAAATTAAGGATAATTGCAGAATGTGGTGCCACACAACGTGCCACTACACAAAACTGGCGCTAATAGCATAGGCACATAGGAACACACACTACACAGATCTGTAAGTCCACGGTATTGGTGATAAGTTGAGAAAACCGTCCCGGAACACATGTGCTACAAAACGCCACTGTTTCCTGCACATGTACCCCGACATGAATATGTGATATGATCACCATGCACACGAACACAGGCCTCACAACGGGTTGGCATTCTCTGGATCAGGTGGTCGAGTAGCTGCTGGGGTATAGCCTCCCATTCTCGCAACAGTACCTGTCGGAGCTCCTGAAGTGTCCTAGGGGTTTGAAGACGTGCAGCGATACATAGACCGAGAGCATCCCAGACTTACTCGATGGGGTTTAGGTCTGGAGAATAAGCAGGCCACTCCATTCGCCTGAAATCTTCTGTTTAAAGGAACTCCTCCACGACGGCAGCTCCATGACGCCGTGCGTTATCATCCGTCAGGGGAAAGGTGGGACCCACTGAAAAAGAGGACTTACTGGTACAAAATGACGTCCCGATACACCTGACCTGTTACAGTTCCTCTGTCAGAGACATGCAGAGTGTACGTGCACCAGTCATAATCCACCCCACACCATCAAACCACGACCTCCATACAGGTCCCTTTCAAGGACATTAAGGGGTTCGTATCTAGTTCCTGGTTCACACCATATGAAAACCCTGCGAAAATCACTGTTCAGACTATACCTGGACGCGTCCGTGAACATAACCTGGGACCACTGTGCTGTGCTGTGTTCTTGACACCAGGCTTTACTGGCTCTCCTGTGACCACGGATCAGCGGAATGCAGCTTGCAGGTCTCCGGGCGAATAAACCATGTCTGTTCAGTCGTCTGTAGACTGTGTGTCTGGAGACAACTGTTCCAGTGGCTGCGGTAAGGTCCCGAGCAAGGCTACCTGCAGCACTCCGTGGCCGTCTGCGGGCGCTGATGGTGAGATATCGGTCTTCTTTTTGGTGTTGTACGCTGTGGACGTCCCGTACTGTAGTGTCTGGACACGTTTCCTGTCTCCTATGGTGAGATTACACTTTGAGGCACACGGAGGGCCCGTGCTACGACCTGCTGTGTTTGACCAGCCTCCAGTCGCCCTAGTATTCTACCCCTCATAACGTCATCAATATGTGTTCTTTAAGCCATTTTCCACAGACAGTCACATTAGCACGTTTGAATACGTCTGCACACTTACTCGCTGCACCGTATTCTGACATGCACCAACACACCTCTGCGTATGTGGACTGCTGCCAGCGACACCGTGCGACGACCGTAGGTCAAATGCACCGCATGGTCATACCCCGAGGTGATTTAAACCCGCAAACTGCCCACCAGAGCGTCGTTTCATCATATATCAGCATTATCCTTAATTTATGAGCATTAGTGTAGATCCGACACCAAATATTAGCCTATTTTGCATTTTTACACACACTTCTGTATTATGCAATCATCTTCTCGCACAGAGAACCCAAAATAAACAAAGTGTTTTTAGAACAGATGCGAGCATTGAGAATATTACATAAACTAGGTAACTGTACATCTTGCAGGAGGCTTTCTAACACTCTGAGTACCAGTCATAAAAGAGCAAATCTACTTACCATGGTGCCAACCCATTTTCTCACTCTCCTTCAATCACCGCCGGCCATTTTCACAGTACTTTGTCTCTATGGTACAGATTCGGGAATGATGATAAATATGTTTCTCTTAGATAGGAATAAAGCTTATTATTTCCTCTTCAAACACATGTCACTTATGGTGCCCTGCTTTGTAACCTTTCAACACCACAATTAAAACTAAAAAAGACGTTTCGGGTAGAAAAAAAAGGTTTTTGTATGTTATAGACTATTTATTTGTACAAATGGCAGAGTTTCTGTTTTTATATACAGAGATCGTGGCTGTCTCGCACGTTTTCTCCTGCTTCCACTGGACGTCTGCGAACGCTTCAGAAATCTGAGGGCCCTGGCATTGTGGTTTCCCTGTCAGTGACGCGCACACCACGTGTACACCTGCCACGTGATCCACATCGATTCGGAACGTAGTGCAGGTTGTGTTTGAGTGGAGCAGTGCAAAGGGGACGATGGTATTCATAGTGGAGCAACGGGTGTTCGTTGTGGAAAGTTGCGTGACAACAAAGGCATGGAAACGGTGTGATCAGTTGTATGCTGAGAAGTTTAATGGTGTCAAACAGCCAGCAAAGAGTGCCATGCAGCGCTTAGTCTGAAAATGGCGTCAGACATGATCTGTTTAAAACAAGTCAAAAGACATTCCGAAACGTGCCCTCATACCAGAAAATGTGGCTGCAGTTCACCAGGAAATGCTTCAGATTCGCACCAAAACAAACCGACGCCTGTCGTAAGACACCGGCATATCACGTTGATCATGCGGACGAATAATCCACCTGGTTGCGGCCCTAGCTGGCCACCCAGGTCATCTGGTCTGCCAGTGTACGAATACTTTGTGTGGGGAGCCCACAAGTCTAAGGTGTATCGTAACAACCCTCGTAGTCGTCAAGAACTGCAGCAGAACATTTCGGATGCAGCAATTCCAGCAGTCTAACTTTGATCAGCCTTCATCAGCTTGCTGGTCGGGGCCAAAAAGTGCCAAGGGATGAATGGTGGTCACTTTCAACATCTGCTACAGTCTGCTATTTCATTTCCTCTGCTGTGTTTCTTTGTACCCTGGAATTATGTTCTCTGGACCACTTTTATTTGCCCCATCCAGTACAAGTGTTTGTTTCCCTTCTGAGAAATTTCGCACTAGTAATATTACGCTCACGAGTTGGAAATTGACTGCGGGTGCAGCAGTTCTCTCTAAGAAGCAGTGAACGTAATTTTACGGGTGTGGCAGTATTCGCACCGTCGACAACAAAGTAATAAAATGAAATTTTCACTCTACAGCGGCGTGTGCGCTGATATGAAACTTCCTGGCTGATTAAAACTGTGTGCCGGACCGAGACTAGAACTCGGGACCTTTGCCTTTCGCGGGCAAGTGCTCTACTGACTGAGATGCCCAAGCACGACTCGCGACCCTTCCTCACAGCCTTAATTCCGCCAGTAGTTGGTAGAGCACTTGCCCGCGAAAGGCAAAGGTTCCGAGTTCGAGTCTCGGTCCGGCACACAGTTTTAATCTGCCAGGAAGTTTCATATCAGCGCACACTCCGCTGTAGAGTGAAAATTTCATTCCAGAAACATCCCCCAAGCTGTGGCTAAGCCATGTCTCCGCAATATCCTTTCTTCCAGGAGCGCTAGTTCTGCGTGGTTCACAGGAGAGCTTCTGTAAAGTTTGGAAGGTAGGAGACGAAGTACTGGCGGAATTAAGGCTGTGAGGACGGGTCGTGAGTCGTGCTTGGGTTGTTCAGTCGGTAGAGCACTTGCACGCGAAAGGCAAAAGTCCTGAGTTCGGGTCTCGGTCCGGCACACAGTTTTAAGCTGCCTGGAAGTTTCAACAAAGTAATATTTCGGGCACGGCATTCTAAGTATTAAGTACCTTGGAATTCTTTGAGTCACTGTTGAAAACGTTTATTCCTTTATAGTTTTTTGTTTCTGATGATAAAAATCAGTTTCAGCTGAACTGTGATGCGCAAAATCATAATACAGGAGAAAGAAAAATTTTCTCGTGAACTTTGGCTGCTTGCCTAGAGTTCGGTGTTGAGTTATGAAAACAGGTGCAAAGATATTCAAGAAGCACCCATATAACACAGAACAAGAAATTGGATATTCGCACCAGCTGAAAAGCAAATTAAGAAACTTTCCTCATGATACATTCTTTCAACAAATTATCTGAGTGTCTAACTTCAAGGTTTCCGTCAGCTACATAGTAGCAGTGTTTGTTGTAGAGCTGAATGATGGGTTGTAATGTACGTAGTACTTATAGATGGAGGCAACTGTTTTCCATTAGAAATACCACTGTAATCAAATACACATTAAGCTACAAATACGAGATAATCAATACAAGTAGCAAGGGAAATTCCCCACTGCACTCACTTCATATTTAGTGGTAAGAGGGCTCAGTGAACAGCCAGTCAAAAACAACACGGATCAAGCATGAAAACAGGAAGAAGATGTTCTGAACTATGAAAAAAAGAATAGACAGCGAACGGTCTAAGATCAAGAAATGCAACATAGAGCAACGCAACCAGCAACGGCGTCGTGGTTAAGTAGTCACTGCACTGGAGTGCCAAGCGGGCGAGCCAAATACAAACCTCCCTCGTGCCATTTTTTTTCGCTATATTCAAAACTGTGTCTATGGCGTGCTGCAACGTCCGTTTGCAACAGCGAGGTGTAAGATAGGGACCTTTAATGACTGTTGATTCTGTACAACTACTCTATTAGCAGCCGAAAGGAAGTGGCCCTCGAATGGGAACCGCAAACATTTGATGACAAGGCGACAAAGTCAACCGATCCTCCACCGGAAAACAGGTCCGGTGTCTCATACACAGCATTAGTGACAGTACGTGTGTCATATGATAGGAATCTCTTATCGACACACCTAATTTGTACGCCTGGGGGGTGAGTGAGATGTGCCTCCTTGTGCGTATGAATGTGAATGGGATCACTCCAAAGGAAATGATGAAAACATAATAGTTTGTCACATAAGCTGAAGAACATGAGCGCAAGTGTTTCACAATCACACAGTTTTCCCGTGCTGTGTCAAAACATATGTTTTTAATGTTTTTGAAGTTGTGTTCCGATTTGGAAGTTTCGATTGTTGAATTCCTTTGTTGTGACATAGTTCACACCCGTTTATTTGTTGTTTCCATTTCTGTGAGACGTCTATGTGGTATCTCGCCCGCTCTCACTATTCATCTCATTTACTTGCGACGGTAACGTATTCATACTACATGATCCATATTCTATAACCAGCGCATAGTACGACAACTGCCAAGACTACAGAAAAAGAACAAACATTTCAATGAATGGGCGGACATTTCACAATGTTGTGACAAAAAATTAAAAGGCACGATTGAGTTTTCAACATGGCTCATTGGTTTACATTCCATCACCGTGACCACTTGACGACGACGCCACGGCTGTTCAACTTCTCTCATTATTGCGCTTCTTGAGCTTGGACCGTTCACTTTATGCCTACTGATTAAACCAGAATCGAGCGTTACACACCAGAGTCAAAACGCCAATCAGAACAATGAGCAGAGGTTGGCGTTAAGTTCTCTGAAGAAGATAAAGACAGTTTTATCAGCTGGTAAGGTGATGGTTACTGTTTTAGAGGTTTCCAAGAAGTAATCCTCATAGATTATTGGAAAAAGGCGGAACCATAACTGAATACTGTTGTGCTTCATTTTTGGATTGTTTGAAATATGCTGGCTGAAAAAAGACCAAGGTTGTCACGCAAAAAATTGCTCTTTCACCAGAATAATGCACCATCCCACACATCAGCGATAACAATGGCAAAATACATTAACTGGACTTTGGATACGTTCCTCATCCACCCTATTCACCAGAATTTGCCCCAAGTGACTCCTTCCTGATCGCTAACTTGTGACGTTGGCTTGCTGGAAAGAAATTTTCATCAACTGAGGAGGTGATAGTCGCAGGCAACGAGTATTTTGAGGAGTATGAAAGAGGCTATTTTTCGGATGCAATGAAAAACCTGGAGGACTCTCAGGGAGACTATCTCGAAAAGTAAGGTGAGTTGTTTACAGAACAAATATTTTTCTTGCTTTTTCTTAGACATATCAAACCACTCTCGTATACAAGCCGAGCAGAAACAAGCTGACATTAGCGACTTCTTCAAAGGCCAGATCGTTATGGCCCCCTGCCTGAGAAACCAGCATCGCGGAATCCTCGAAAGTAATCAGCTGGTGTCTTGCTGTCATGAGCATCTACTGAAAGTGGTTGAAGGACGGAGAAACCACGAGCTGGTGACAAGGTGTTATACAGGCATGCCTCATGTCTTGTGATATGATTTCACTGTCGACTATCGATTATTAAAGGAAAGTCGACCGCGACCACTAGTAACAATGTCGTTGACCCTAACCTATATTGATACTTCGTATATTCTATACATAAGACACGATAATAACAACAATATTACATTGCTCATTGCTTGAAGATTCCATAGGTAGGCCTACCATACAATCCTTCTGAAACTGTATTTTAGGATTCGCATAAGAAGTCCATATTTCGACTGTTGCAACTAGTTAATTTTATTACCAAATATTCTGCAACCATAAATTGATGATATTTTGCAGCCGTGAACTGAGGATTTATGATGACTAACTATCATAACAGGTTAATAGGTTTCATGAGAGAACAATTTACCAAACTCCAAAATAATTGTGTCACGTATCACTGAGAGAAATTGTGATACAATATCAAAATTCAATTAAAGGGCTGTTTTAAAAACTAATGTTCACTCAACTGATACTAGGGAACAAATATCATGTTTCACACATGTAACTATAATCCAAATGCATCAGGTGAATTAATATTAACAGAACATTAACCATAATTTTATATTCTCTGTAACTTCGGAAATATCACAGTTTTGTAAAATCTAAGACCAGTTTTGGAACCAGCACAAAAATTTCTTCGAGACGAGACATTTTACACATAATTTCCCTCTCGTTTTAAATTTCAAAAGTTGCTGTTATTTTATATTGCTAAGTTCGCAGAACGAAAGGTGGAAGGAATAGGCTACTCAAATATTGCTGCTATGGCTCTAATATATATTACAATTAATGTATTATTCAAAGGACAAACACTTTTATGTATAAATTAATATAAATTAAAACAGCCAGGAAGCTTAATTCCACTGTGAAGCACATATTTATACTTAGGTTTTGTGACCTCGCATCTCTTAAACTAGTGGAGAGATACATGCATACATACAGTTATCGACACTTACAGCGAAAATGTGCTTAATTCATTAGACAAAAATTGCAGGCAACTGGTATATTTTTTGATCTGTCAAAGGCATTTGACTGTATAAATTACAGTATCCTTTTAAGTAAATTAGAATACTATGCTGTAACAGGAAATGCTGCAAAATGGTTCAAATCTTATATCTCTGGCAGGAAACAAAGGGTGTTATTAGGAAAGAGACATGTATTAAGCTATCAGGCATCATACAACTGGGAACTAATTACATGTGAGTCCCACAAGGTTCCATTTTAGGGCCCTTGCTTTTTCTTGTATATATCAGTAACCTTTCATCAGTAACATTATCAGATGCCAAGTTCGTTTTGTTTGCTGAGGATACAAACATTGCAATAAATAGCAAATCACTTGTAGTCTCAGAAAGATGGGCTAGTAAAATATTTGTGGACATTAATCACTGGTTCCTAGGCAATTCCTTGTCACTAAACTCTGAAAAAAAAACACTACATGCAGTTCAGAACTCGTAAGGGATGTTCCACGAGTATATGCCTAACATATGATGACAAGCAGATAGAAGACGTGGACGGTGTTAAATTCTTGGGATTACAGTTTGATAATAAATTCAACTGGGAGGAGCACACCACAGAACTGCTGAATCTCTATTTGTAATGCGAATTGTGTCAGATATAGGGGATATAAAATTGAAAAAGCTGGCATACTAAGCTTACTTTCGTTCCATAATATCATATGGGATTATTTTTTGGGGTGATTCATGAAGCCAAGTTTTCCGAGCACAAAAACGTGCAGTAAGAGTTATATGTGGCGTGAACTCAAGAACATCCTGCAGAAGCCTGTTTAGGGAACTAGGGATACAAAATACTGCTTTCGAATATATTTATGCCACAATGAAATTTGTCATTAAAAATATATCACTTTTTCAAATCAGCAGCTCAGTTCATGGAATCAGTACTAGAAATAGGAATAATCTTCACAAGGATTTAAAGTCACTTGCTCTTGTACAAAGAGGAGTGCATTATTCAGGAACACACATTTTCAATAACTTGCCAGCAGCCATAAGAAGCTTAACAACCAATGAAATTCGGTTTAAGATAAGCCTAAAGGATTTATTGTTGGCCAACTCCTTCTACTCCATTGATGAATTTCTCAGTATGACCAGCAATATATATATATATATATATATATATATATATATATATATATATATATATATATAAAACTTCTCCACCATTTCAGTGCAGTAATGTGCTCATTGTAAGTAAGTAGTCTAGTAGTTTATTACCTCATAAATAAAAAACCGTTTCTATTTTAAATTCAGTGCATTAGTATTTGTAAAATGAGTCTTCCATATAGTGTTCTTTAAAAAAATGACTATCATTCCACTTGGGATCTGTAGAAGGTACATTAGCTTATTTGTTTCCGTTGTAAATATCTGTCCTGTATTATTGTTTTTCTGACATGTTCCACATCTTGGAGGACCTCCTCACTATGGATCAATTGGAATGAAAGTAAATCTAATCTAACCTTAAGAGATGGCAGAGAAGCTTTGTATGATCAGACGGTGAGGTAGGTCGTTAGACCTCGAATACATTCTTTTTCGTTTTTGTGTGATCTGATGTTGAGGTAGATTGTTAGACTTCCAGTACTTTACTTGTTGTAACTGTCAACCAAAGTTAGGTTCGAAACATTGTACGAACATGAGCGACGACTGCTGATAACTGTGACTGTGTATGTAAACTGTGTTTAAATAATAATTGTAATTTATAGAGACATGCTTTGATTTATTACATGGAACACACCGCCTTTAGCACAAGTGAACCCTGAGATTAAACTACTGGAATGGACTGCAGCCAGTGGAATTCATCACTGTTTGTTGATGTAAACCATACATATGGATTTGTTACGTAACAGCATGGTGGCTCAAACTTTGTATGTAGGGTTTCTCAGGATAGTTGCGTTTCGAGTGTCTGTTAGTCCAGTTTCTTCAACATCCTCATGACACATTCAGATCAAACTCTGACCAATTGTTCTACCCTTCTCTGTATACGTACAGTATCCTATTTGGTACGCGGCCCGTACACTTGAGCAATATTGTAAGACAGGAGAGTGCTAAACTATCTCCTTTTTAGACTTGCTGCATTTCACTTGTGTTCTCCCAATGAACTGGAATCTCGCATCTACTTTACCCACGATACACCCCTTGTGACCTTTCCATTTCAGATCGCTCCGAACAGTGACACCCAAATGTTTTTATCAGTTGACCGATTCCATTTGTGACTCATCGATTTTGCAGTCAGAAGAGAATAGTTTCTTTAGCTTTGTAAAGTTCAGAATTTCAGATTTCTAAACATTTAGAGGAAGTTACCAATCTTCACACAACTCTGACATCTTATCAAGTTCCGATTGAATATTTGTGGACTTTTTGACAGATAACTTCATTACAGATAACTGCATCATCTGCGAAATGACTGAGGTTGATGTTAATATTGTCTCCAAGGTCATTAATATATAATATTAACAGCAAAGGTTGCAACAAATTTCCCTAGGGCATAACTGAAGCTGCTTCTACATCTGTCGATGACTCTCCATCCAAGATAACATGCTGTCTCCTCCTTACTAAAAAATTTTTCAATCCTGTCATAAATTTCGTTTGATAACCCACTGAAATACATTTTCGATCACCAGCATAGGCGTGCTACTGAGCCAGATGCTTTACTAAACTCTACCTAACTGCATTGAGCCGTAGCTTTCATGATGTCTTGTGCGAAAAATGCGAGTTGGCATCGAAGAGATAATTCTGTTTGTGATATCTCATTCCTTTTGAACACAGTGAACGTGAGGTCGGAAGTTTGCCCGATATGTAAAGTAGAACAGGCGGCGATCTGTAGCAGACATCTAAGGATGGCGCAAGTGGTTCGGAGCACGTCATTCAGCAGACATTGTTGAACGTAGATTTCCATAGCAGACGATCCCTATGTACGAGGTCATATCAAAAAGTAAAGCGAATTTCGCAGGCTTTATACGTCCGGTTTAAAAAAATTTTTTAACCGGTTGGTGATGTGTCGACAGAAGTGCCGACACAGTGTTATTTTGAGGGGGCCGATAGGCACGCTATCTAACGCAGACGGGCGTGAATTCTGTAACAGGATAACTATAGAATGGTAGCAAGAAAAGTACGTAGCTGCTTTATACTTAACTTTAATGACTCCTTGTGATACATCTCTCTTGACTATACAAATGCGACTCGTAAAATACATGCACTGTTACAATTGGCGCCTTGCTAGGTCGTAGCCATGGACTTAGCAGAAGGCTATTCTAACTGTCTCTCGGCAAATGAGAGGAAGGCTTCGTCCGTATGGTCGCTAGCAATGTCGTCCGTACAACTGGGGCGAGTGCTCTATCGTATCTCGAGACCTGCCTTGTGGTGGCGCTAGGTCTGCGATCACACAGTGGCGACACGCGGGTCCGACATGTACTAAATGGACCACGGCCGATTTAAGCTACCACCTAGCAAGTGTGGTGTCTGGCGTGACACCACAGTTGGTACACATGTTAGCGATGTATATTTGCATTTTAAACTAGTTTGGATATTTAGTTTATTGTTGACAGTCGGATAGGTTACATGTGTTTTCGAGTACTCGACAAATTTTTGACTATGAAAAACATGGATCGAAGAATTGGCATTAAATTTTGCTTGGAAAATGAAATAAAGGGCAGCACCGCATTCGAAATGCTGACTGTGGCTTTTGGCGATTATGCTATGAGTAATACAAGAGTTTAAAAGTGATATAAACGTTTCATAGAGGTTCAAAAATGGTTCAAATGGCTCTGAGCACTATGGGACTTAACATCCGTGGTCATCAGTCCCCTAGAACTTAGAACTACTTAAACCTAACTAACCTAAGGACATCACACACATCCATGCCCGAGGCAGGATTCGAACCTGCGACCGTAGCAGTCGCGCGGTTCCGGACTGCGCGCCTAGAACCGCTAGACCACTGCGGCCGGCCCATAGAGGTTCGAGAAGACATGGAAGACGACAAGCGCCCTGGACGACATACAACATCAATTACTGACGATAATGTGGAAGAAGTAAAGAAAATGGTTCTGGAAAATCGCCGAATCAGTATCAGAGAGGTTTCTGGTGATGACGGCATATCCATTAGCACACGTCAATAAGTTTTTCGGATGTTTTGGGCAAAGCTAGTTCCAAAATTGTTGAATTTGGCCCAAAAACAACGTCGCGGAGACATGGTTCAGAAATTGCTGAATGAAATCGACAAAGATCCAGGGCTTCTTAGGTAGGTTATGACAGGTGACGAAACATGGATATACGGATATGACGTCGAAACCATGGCCGAATCGTCTCAATGGAAACTGCCTGATGAGTCAAGACAAAAAAAATCGACAATTTCGTTCACCTGTGAAGGTTTTTCTCACTATTTTCTCAGATTACAATGGGATTGTGTATCATGAGTTCCTGCCATATGGTCGTACGGTCAACAAGGAATACTACCTGGAAATTACGCACCGTTTGCGTGAAGCACTCCGAAGAAAACGACAAGTATCGTGCCAAAACCACTAGCTGAAAATGCGTCACGGTAATGCTCCCGTTCAGTCCTCGATGCTTGTTCGTGATTTTTTGGCAAAAAAACAAAACGGTTATGTTGCCTCACCCAACGTAATCGCCGGACATGACCACATACTACTTCTTTCTGTGCCCAAGGTTGAAGAGAACCATGGAAGGACGTATTTTGCAACCACTGATGAGGTAAAACTGTGTCGCTGAAGGAGCGGAACACCGTAAAGAGAAGTGAGGGTCAGAAATGCTTCCGAGATTGGGAAAAGCGCTGGAACATGTGTATTACATCTGAAGGGGAATACTTTGAAGGGGACAGAGTTGATGTTGATGAATAAATAAAGATATTTTAAGAAAAACGAAAATTCCCGTTACTTTTTGATCACTCCTCCTGTTTCCCAAGTTGACCCGACAACATCGTTAATCAATGGAAACGTGTCGCCTGGTCGGATGAATCACATTTCTTGTTACACCGGGTCGATGGTCGTTTCCGGATACACCATCACACAGGCAAATAAGTGCTCAAAACCTGGACCTTGTAACCACCCCCTCATTCATCGACCTTAATGACAGTGAAAAATTAAACCATGTGCACCTAATGGAAATTTGGGAAAAGCAATCATCACCGAAGTTAATGTGTCGGTAAAGAGGGAGGAAAGGGTTACATCTAAATGAAAGGAAAAATGCAAATGAAATTGGTGAAAATTAATTATGAAAAAGGGTAAAGTTAATAAAGAAAGTAAATGTGCAGTCGTTACTTTAACAATTAACTAGCGGTAATTAGATATTTGAGATTTGGGGAAAATTACGGTCGCCAGTTCTATGGACAATTACTATAGTAACTGAAAAAGAAAGGTTATTGCACATATAATTAGCACTAAAAGCGTGGCAACTGAAGGTCGACATGTGTTGTGTGAAAACTGAATGTTTGTCAGAAGTAATAAATTCCGCTACACTCTGACTTAATTTAGCAAAAGAATTAATAAAACAGGAAAATTGAAAGTTAATTTAGTGACTGAAATTAATAGTGAGCTTTGTTTCTGAAGCACTACGAAATTCAGTAAAATAAGGTTAGTCTTGGGCTACCTCAACAATCATTTCAAAAAGCTACTTGAATCTACGTAATTTAGAAATAAGAGATTTAACTTTGAACTTGAATTAAATGATTCTGAACAATTAACAATAGTAAAATTTAGTATGTACCAAGCTGAGCTGCAGTCACAGGTAAGCTAAAATATGGTAACAAAACTCGTACTCTTAATTTCTGCTTCTGTAAACTAAATATTGTAGCCAGCCATGAATACTTTAACTGAACTTTGAAATTAAAGGAGTGAAATGGAATGATATTACTTTAATGCTGGCTGAATTTCAACGACACTCGGGACCTGCTTGGTAATGCAATTGGGACAATGAGCAACAAAGGTTCATGCTAAGTTGCTGTAATTTTGCGAGACAAATGGAACAATTTTAAAAGCTGAGGTCTACCATACAGTTCTAAAACTTTACGTGCTTCCAGTCTTCCTTGTTGGTTGATTGAAGGTTTGAAGTCGTCGGTCGAGGAGGTGGCGACAGGCACTCATTGTCGGCCGTCGCTGTTGCAGAAGCTGGATGTTGGCGCGTCTTCTTCTCGGCACGGTCACCATGCGGAACGGGCTCTTGATGTGCGCCAGCTAATGCTTCCCGTCCGCGACACCGTGTCAGAAACTATCATAGAAAGTCGAGCGCAATTACATGCTGCCAAACCCTGAAAGCGCGGCAACTCGCGGGAGCGTCACACAACACACCTGCTCCACCGCCCTACTCCAGCCAGACCCTCTCTGCCCGCGCTCCATGCGGCGGAGTTCACACTACCAAAGATCCTAAACACTTTGGTTCTCCACACGACCTATCGATGTAATCGTTCGATAGCATAGTTTTCCCTAGGCAAGACCCAGCGTAAAAATACAAATAATATTTACAAAACAAACCAATTATACATCGACATAAATGCATATATATATATATATATATATATACAAATAGTAAAACAATTACAATATATAAAGACACAGAAATGTCATATCTTCAGGTAACAAAATAAGGAAAAAATTTATAGTACTATTGGTGAAAATAGGAGGATATGCATTTGCAACGTTACAACCTCCATGCGATCTCTAGTACCATGAGAGCTGTGGACTAAGCGAGCATTGCGGGCCACATGCGGCCCTTCATACTTGATATCTTCTTTGAAGGCTGCGGATTTTCCCAACAGTATAGCGGTAGGTGTCACAAGACGAGAATCGTTCTGAAGTGGTTTGAGGATCATCATAGTGATTTCACGTTGATAACTTTGCCTCAAGATTCGCCTGATCAGAACGCGATGGGACGCTTCTGGGACGCTGCCGAACGCCCACAAACCACTGGCCCGTAATTTAAGACTAGTGAGCGACGTGTGCGCACACATTTGGTGCCACAAGAAATTTGCCAAAGAATTCAGCATCCAAGTCAGGCAGCATCGCTGCTGTTGTGCGTTTCTAGGGTGGACACATTTCCATTGATTCACGGATCAACCTCGATGATCCTGTCCCCACTGCAGTCGTAAACGATGTTGTCGTTGGATCGACACGAAACGGTCGCCTGCTGCGGACCCCCACATGCACATACTGATGTGCTCCGAAACATTTGTGCCAGTACTAGCGTTGCACTCTGTCGGGGGATCTGCCGGAGAGACCGCCCATCCCGTTTCACAGAGCTGGCAAGAACCGACCTCCAAGCTCTCTGACGAGGCTTGGACGCCTAAAACCTTGTCGACTATGCTTCATCTCAGCGTCGTTCTATCAGTCTCCATAGACGCTCGCGACAGTAGCTTGCCAACATCCGATCAGCTCGGCCGTTTTCGTGATGCTCTGTCCTTTGTCAGAGACGTTTATGATTCCCCATTCGTCCCTCCACCGCTCACATACTTTCCCTACTAAGACACGTGCCCGCAACGCCGCCAAGCCGCATTTAGTCTGGCGATAGGCTGTAGGCATAATGCTTCCCTCATCAATGCACATGCAGTGTTGAATATTTGCAGTATGATTCCAGTATGAATATTTATATTTTTCCCTAGACACAGAATACAAAACCGGAATTCCACTTTCATTAAACAGTGCACTCGACCACTGTACAGCACAGCCTTTTTCATGTTTTTGCCTCATTTTTTTCCGAAGGTTTGTTTAACGTTAAGTGCTTTCTTCAATGGATGGGCAGCCGCAGAAATGTGTCCATGAGGAGCGTGATTTAAAAATGGTCTCTGAGGTGACAAAAGTCCGGGATTCCCTCATAAAATTATGTTGGACGTCCTAAGCCGGGTATAGTGCAGCAACTCGATGTAGCATGCTGTAAAAAAATTGTTGGAAGTCCCCTTCAGAAATATTAAGCCGTGCTGCACCTACAGCCGCTCGTAATTACGAAAGTGTTGCCGGTACATGATTTCGTGCACGAACTGAGCTCTCGATTATGTCCCATAAATGTTCGATAGGATTCATGTCGGGCAATCTGGATGGCTAAATCACTCACTCGAATTGGCCAAAATGTTCTTTAAACCAATCGCGAACAAATGGATGGCACCTTGCCATCCATAAAAATTCCATCGTTGTTTGGGAACATGGAGTCCATGAATGGCTGCAAATGGTCTCCAAGTAGCAGAAAATAACTGAATACCTAGTCAATTCCATGCAAACGCAGCCGACACCATTATGGAGCCGCCACCAGTTTGCACAATGCCTTGTTCACAACCTGGCCTCATGGCTTAGTGGGATCTGTGCCACATTCCAACCTTATCATCAGCTCTTTCCAACAGAAGTTGGAACTCATCTGACAAGGCCACGATTTTCCAGTCGTCTAGTGCCCAAGCGATAAGGTCAAGAGCCCAGGGGAGGCGCTGCAGACGACCTCGTGCTGTTAGTAAAGGCACTGTCATCAGTCGTCTGCTGCCATAGCCTATTAACGCCAAATTTCACCGCATTTTCCTAACAAATACGTTCTCCCAACATTGATTTCTGCGGGTATTTCAAGCTGTGCTGCGTAGCCGCTCTCTAGAGAGGGGGTATTCAGAAACGAATATTAAATTAAAATCTGTAATACGAAATGATCCAAGAGCCAAAAAACGGTAGTTGTATTTCGAAGTAATAGTTAGTTAAAATTTTACAAAGAGTAGATATTTGAAATAGGATAACGTAAAGTAGTATAAAGGGAATCCAAGGAAAACATAACAGAGCTGCGTTTTGTTTTGAATATAATACGAGGCGTGTTTTTTAAGTAAGTGTCGTTTTGAAATTTAAAAAAGACGTGCTAAGTGAAAGGCCTCTGTTGCATTCCTTTCATGTTTAATTTCTTAAATCTGTTGTCATTCACGGCATAAATTCCTCTTCTAAATTTACTGTGGTGCTGCTGACTATCTGGGAGGAGACTGAGTAGTGGAACGTGTTACTTTTACACATAAACAAGAACGATCTGTCACACTACTACACTTTAAAACACAGTTTATATGTAATTCATGTCACACAGTCTCATACGGAACCTACATCCGCTTTCTTTTATATACTGTATATGATAAGATACTGTCAACCCCCTTCCCTTCTGTGTGAGAGGATGA
Source organism: Schistocerca serialis cubense (assembly GCF_023864345.2). Taxonomy (NCBI): domain Eukaryota; kingdom Metazoa; phylum Arthropoda; class Insecta; order Orthoptera; family Acrididae; genus Schistocerca; species Schistocerca serialis. The sequence goes on from NC_064646.1 coordinate 342,831,097, forward strand.
ATGAGCAAACGTATTTCTAGTTGCATGCTTGAGGGTAGCAGACAAGCCTGTCTGCTAGAGAACAGTAGGACCAACGTCGGAACAGGTAGCTACGCTTTCTAAAAGCAAAGAGGTTTCTATCCTTAGTATGGTCCTGTCCGTCTCTTGTCATGTTGGTATAGGAAGCTGCCCCTCTGGCCACTTCCGTTTGTATTTGTGAGCCACCCTCAGTAAGGGACCAGGTCAGTCTGCCCGTGGCAAGCGTCTGAAGTGGTAAGATCTCCGGCTAAGCGCGTGCCTGCTAGGTCCGTAGGACAATGGATTTCTTAAGTTCAGCCTAACAGAAAATTTAATCACCTTTATTTCAGGTTTAGCTCTAAAATATCTAATGTTATCGTAAATTGCAACGCAGTGTAATTCACATGTGAAGTTCAGAATATCTTCCGGTAGTTGCTTTGTCACTACTTTGTGAGTAAAGTGGAATCACGTGTTGATCAGTAACTCTAACTAGCATCATCAATCTTCAATGCGAATGTGCGTGAGATTATGAAGTCTCGTCTTGACAATATTTTTCAATATAGCAACTTTTCTTTATGTTCAACGCGCGTGGGGTGTACTTTGTGAGACCACTACCACGTGCTTATATACACTCCTGGAAATGGAAAAAAGAACACATTGACACCGGTGTGTCAGACCCACCATACTTGCTCCGGACACTGCGAGAGGGCTGTACAAGCAATGATCACACGCACGGCACAGCGGACACACCAGGAACCGCGGTGTTGGCCGTCGAATGGCGCTAGCTGCGCAGCATTTGTGCACCGCCGCCGTCAGTGTCAGCCAGTTTGCCGTGGTATACGGAGCTCCATCGCAGTCTTTAACACTGGTAGCATGCCACGACAGCGTGGACGTGAACCGTATGTGCAGTTGACGGACTTTGAGCGAGGGCGTATAGTGGGCATGCGGGAGGTCGGGTGGACGTACCGCCGAATTGCTCAACACGTGGGGCGTGAGGTCTCCACAGTACATCAATGTTGTCGCCAGTAGTCGGCGGAAGGTGCACGTGCCCGTCGACCTGGGACCGGTCCGCAGCGACGCACGGATGCACGCTAAGACCGTAGGATCCTACGCAGTGCCGTAGGGGACTGCACCGCCACTTCCCAGCAAATTAGGGACACTGTTGCTCCTGGGGTATCGGCGAGGACCATTCGCAACCGTCTCCATGAAGCTGGGCTACGGTCCCGCACACCGTTAGGCCGTCTTCCGCTCACGCCCCAACATCGTGCAGCCCGCCTCCAGTGGTGTCGCGACAGGCGTGAATGGAGGGACGAATGGAGACGTGTCGTCTTCAGTGATGAGAGTCGCTTCTGCCTTGGTGCCAATGATGGTCGTATGCGTGTTTGGCGCCGTGCAGGTGAGCGCCACAATCAGGACTGCATACGACCGAGGCACACAGGGCCAACACCCGGCATCATGGTGTGGGGAGCGATCTCCTACACTGGCCGTACACCACTGGTGATCGTCGAGGGGACACTGAATAGTGCACGGTACATCCAAACCGTCATCGAACCCATCGTTCTACCATTCATAGACCGGCAAGGGAACTTGCTGTTTCAACAGGACAATGCACGTCCGCATGTATCCCGTGCCACCCAACGTGCTCTAGATGGTGTAAGTCAACTACCCTGGCCAGCAAGATCGGATCTGTCCCCCATTGAGCATGTTTGGGACTGGATGAAGCGTCGTCTCAAGCGGTCTGCACGTCCAGCACGAACGCTGGTCCAACTGAGGCGCCAGGTGGAAATGGCATGGCAAGCCGTTCCACAGGACTACATCCAGCATCTCTACGATTGTCTCCATGGGAGAATAGCAGCCTGCATTGCTGCGAAAGGTGAATATACACTGTACTAGTGCCGACATTGTGCATGCTCTGTTGCCTGTGTCTATGTGCCTGTGGTTCTGTCAGTGTGATCATGTGATGTATCTGACCCCAGGAATGTGTCAATAAAGTTTCCCCTTCCTGGGACAATGAATTCACAGTGTTCTTATTTCAATTTCCTGGAGTGTAATTGTTTGACCCATCAGGTTAATAGTAAGACGTTAGTAACCAGTTCGAGGTTTTTCTTTTGTAAATTGCTTTTCGATCTAATTTATTTTTAATTATCAAAATTATTGTGGAGTTACACGCTTTGTGTAAACCAAGTTGACCACGTGAAGCATGTGGTGTAATCATCAAAGTAGCCCTCAGCTATTCTTTTTGGGAAGATTTCACAGAGAGTTAGTATGAATTTAGTATACCAGTGTGTGGTAATTACATGACGGACAGGATTGTGCTATGAATGTAACTTCTTTGGGTGAAAATTGAATCGGTTGGTTGTGGTTAATTTCCTCTTGCATATGTTTCAACGTTTTTCGTGTGTTATTTTATGAATGCAGTGTTGTATGCAGTCTCCCAATCTTGGCTTCATATTTGATGTGTTCCGTAAGATTACAAACTCACATTTTTCACAATCCTAAATAAGGCACCAGTTTAATTTAATATGCTGAAATTTCAATGATCAATGTTAAAATAAATTTCCAAATATAAATTGATTTATTTCTTTTTATTTAAATTCTCTTATATGTATATGACCGGTTGTTGTATGACTATTAAAAGATTACAATTAATATTAGTCTGGTTGGAATTTGGTAAGCTAGACTGGATACCTGGTGAAACAGTTTCTCAGTAATTCAAGGTTAACTTCCCCAGACAGCTCACAGCTTTCAACCCGCTTTTATTGTCTATCACCACCGCTTTCATAGCAAATTAAAGCAACAACGTTATACATGGCGACCCTGTTCTGTGATCCCGCTAGACTCTGGAATCTCTGAAACGTTAGATTGCAAGCGTTGTATAATCTTAATTTTTTTTTCCCTACAGTGCTCAAACAACTTCTGCGTTGTTTCTGAGCAGACTTTCAAAAGATTCCAGGCGTTGTTGAGTGGCGTTGTGTTTTTGTCTTGTTTTGTTTTCTATATTTGTGTGTTTTATATGTGTGTGTGTGTTTTTTTCTCGCTTGTAAATTCCACTGTTTCGATCAAAGACAAAAATTTGTTTTGCGTGTGAAAAAGTGCATACTAGGTTGGGTATCTTTCGTGTGACTGTCGTAATTTTTGGGGGACACATTTATTTTTATTAGTGTGTCGCGTACCGGGTATAAACTGCAGTAATGCAGACACGTAACCAAGCTAAAAGTAAACAGTCCGACAACTTAAGCAACATGGACCATGGGGATAATTTGACTTCGAATATTAACACGCCGGACGGTTCCGAAAATGCAATGGGGAATACTTCAGAGGAAATACAAAACAGGAAGAACGTACTCACATCAGAGCCAGAAATTAGTTTGCCTCCAACTAACCAAATTGATTTGGCAGAACTCATGAAAGCCTTATTTCAATAAAATAAAGAAAACGCAGAGAAATCTGAAAAATCGATCCGAGAGCTAGGCGAACAAATGACGCAGAAATCAGAAAAATCGTTCTGAGAACAAAAAGAATCATCCGAAAAGTCGATCCGCGAGCTAGGCGAACAAATGACGCAGAAATCAGAAAAATCAATCTGAGAGCTAGGAGAACAAATGACGCAGAAATCAGAAAAATCGATCCGAGAGCTAGGCGAACAAATAGACGAAAACCTAATCCAGCAGACATATAAAGTTGACAAGTCGATGCAGAGAGTGTCCGATGATATCTCACAAAGAATAAACAACCTGGCAAGTGAAATAAAAAGTGATTTTATGAAAGAATTAGGCCATACATTTGAACAAATCGATGACCGTCTGCAAGCCTTAGAACAGGGCAAGCAGAGTCGCGATGCGGAATCGAAAGAGCGCGAAGGACAGCTACTTAGGAATTCCCAAGCACTGAGAGAAGAATGCCAAAGGGAACGCCAGCAGGTACTCTCGAGGGTCCAGGAGGCGGAAACGCATTGTCCCGCGTCCGTTAGCAACACAGTAGCGGACAACAGGCAAGCGATTCACACGCTGGAACAGCAAGTAGAACAATTGAAGCAGACTGGGGCGGAGGACAACAGACAAATACATGATAAGATTGCGGCATTAGCGGACATCGTAGGCATGATGAAGGTGACGGAAAGCGAGAACAATACTACACCGGTAGTGGCCGCAGAGACCGAAGAAGTGCGTTCGCTTCTTAGATTTCAAAAGGGACAGTTCGAAGTGAACAGGCGGCTCAAAGCTGTAACAGGCGAATTACAAGAACGCGTGGCGCATCTGGAAAATCGCATGGCGTGTGATTACGAACTTGGCAATAGCACTAAAAATAGCTGTACGGACAGTGCAGAGAGGGACTCCAGCCACGAGGGAGATTTTGACGACAGGGAAGAATGTATTTTGAGGGGCAGACATGAGACGAAGAGAAACATACAAGGGCCTCACCGGAAGGAAATGCGGGGATTTGACTTCAAACATTTCCTTACGGTGAGAAAGTTTGAGATATTTCGAAATGCGCAAAAAGGAATACATCCACGAGCATGGCTCGAGCAATTTGAGTTCTGTCTTCCTCCCGACTGGGCAAGTTCACATAAGATAGAATATATGTGTGGCTATTTGGAAGGCGAACCGGCGATTTGCATGAGGTCGGCAGCGCGTCACTGCAACTCCACTCGGGAGTTTCGACAAGCCTTTCTCTCCGCCTATTGGTCGGAAGCGGCACAAGATAGGGTCAAGCATGGCATAATTATGCTGCCAAATTTGAACCAGTCTGGTTTCGGCAGTCCAGCACGCCTATTCGACCACATGCTGCAGGCAAATCAATTTCTATACGACCCATACGGGCCTGCGGAACTAATTAGGATACGCATCACCAAATTGCCGATGCACTTGCGCCACGTCATTCTTGCGGGACGATGCAAAGAGGACGTGGAAACGTTTAAGACACTTCTCCAAGAGTTGGAATATAATACAGCAGAATGCCTGCCTAATCAGGCACAAAGCTATTCCGGGGCACAGCAGCGCGATCGCAGTCGTGGCCGTCGTACTAATCAACGGCGTGACTGGTCGTCGCGACGCGAACGGAACAATAATCGGGACAGGCCGTGTAGAAACTGGGGTAACAGTTGCGAACAAAGGCGGAACAACGGAAATGATCGAGGACGTGGACAGGATCGTGAACGCTACAGGTACGGCAACCAGAATCGATACTACGATGAACACGGTGGGAGTAGGATTGTAGGCGGAGCCCCACATGATGTTGAAACTCGGCCAGCCAACCCTACACATAATCCAGCAAATGGAAATGAACAAAACCGACAATGATAAATGATCAGCGCAGAAGGCGCCCAATCGGAACAAATGAGTGAAATGGCAAATGAGTACATAGGGTGTATAGAGAGGAGAATGAATTGATTAGTTTACATTTGTGATAACTGCATTTTGAATAATATGTTGGTAAAAATAGTGATAAAGATGTTTCTATGTGATTGATTGAAGTGATGTTTGTAGTTTTTTTTTTTTCCTTGTGCACTTAGGATTTAGGTTTGGTTCAAATGTGAACATAAAAGGTTTCTTTGTGAACGAGTGAAATGCTGTTTATGTTTTTTTTTGTATAAATTGAAACGAGTCGGTCCTGAGGGAAGCAAGATCTGTGTTGAATTAATGCAAAACTCAGGGGAATATCCGATCTCTGGGTATTATGGGTCTGGCAAACCCAGGTCCCCAGCTTTTAGTAGCTTTGTTTCCGATTTTCTGCTTTCAGTGCTACTATCTATCTATTACTATTCTATATCTGTCAGTATAAATGAGGATCTCTTACTATAGTATGCGTGCTGTATGAATATTTTAAAATAGGAGAACTCTGAGAAAGGAATGAGTAAGTTTAGACTCTTGAAAACAGGATGCAATAATACGATTGTTTAACCAATGGCTTCCCAATATGCGCTAATATGTAAATGTTGATGATATGTGTGGTGTCACCGCCAGACATCACACTTGCTAGGTGGTAGCTTAAATCGGCCGCGGTCCATGTAGTACATGTCGGACCCGCGTGTCGCCACTGTGATCGCAGACCTAGCGCCACCACCAAGGCAGGTCTCGTGATACGAGAGTGGACTCGCCCCAGTTGTACGAGAACCTAGCTACCGCCCAGTTGTACGAGAACCTAGCTACCGCCCAGTTGTACGAGAACCTAGCTACCGCCCAGTTGTACGAGAACCTAGCTACCGCCCAGTTGTACGAAGCCTTTTCTCTCTCATTAGCCGAGAGACAGAATAGCCATCAGCTAAGTTAATGGCTACGAACTAGCAAGGCGCCATTTGTATCAGTGCCTATAGCTTACGAGTATTCAAGAGAGATGTATTCCAAGGACTAATAAAAAGATAAGTAATAAGCATCTACATACTTTTCTTCTTATTCATTTATAAGTTCTCATGTTCCAGACTTCACGCCCGTCTGCTTTAGCCGTGCGTGCCCTATCGGCTACCGCGTTAGTGTAGCTTGCATTTTCTACCATCTAAACTTCACGGTGTCGGCCCAGCTACCGACACAACAATATGTCTTTTTTGTTCTTTATAGCTGAGTATGTAAAGTGCTGTCTGTGGATTTCGTCAGTATATTGATTCCCTTCAAGGTGAAAGAAGAATTGTGGTTTGTGTAATTTACGTGGCCTGAAATATTATTGTGGTAGTCAAATACGGGCAGTTTTTCAGCAAACGGAGAATGGAACAGAAATATGGATCCTTTCTGTAGTCTTGATTGATGTTGAGCCAGAGTCTGAAAAATTATTCTGCGTTAATACTTGTCCTAGAAAAGCGACGTTTATGTGTTTTGCTGATGCTGTGAGCATTACAGCTTACTGTTTTCGCTGGTGCGGGATGCACTGCAGCCTATATGATTTGTACTGAGGAAATTTCCCTCTGGAAGGTAGAGGAAGATTAAATAAATTTGATTATGGGACGGAAGGAAAACTTGGTTTAAGGTAATAAAGATGAAGCAAAACATTTGTCATTTAAACTAAAGGAGGATTCGGATATTTTGTGTCTGTTGTAAGTTCAATATGTTAAGATGAAACTGTTTTACAGAATAGAAGAGACCACAATTTTGCCATTCATAAGAAATGAATCCAGAATAACCACCACAGGCGAAATAACTGATTTAGAAGCGAAAGGTAACCTAAAGAAGGAACGAAATTGGAGCAAAATGGGTAAGAAAATGTAATATAACCTGTAGGATAAAAAAATTTTTACCCTTCTCAGAGTCATCTATGTGATTAATTCTTGTGATAACGTAATTTTAGATGAAAATTTCTTACTGTTTTATGTGTGAATATATGAGTATGATAAATGTATAATTGCGAGTCTCTTATCAGGTGTGTCAACTGGTATAAATGTTGTCGCGTGTAAATAACCATTGTTCTTTTTACTGTGTATGTTTAAGGAAAGTTCTCCATATTTATTATGTGACAAGACATATGCGGCGAGCGTCAGGAAGAGGACGAATTAGAACAATGTTGTAGTGGTGTAAATACTTTGTTGAAGTAGCATTGAAGTAGCTTGTTGCATTAACTAGTAGTGGATGGAAGTAGAATTTTGAGTAATGCATGTTAATGGGTAGTTAGTTTGTAGAATAGACAACAGGTGTGCATGTGTGTGTGTAAATAACATGTGAACCCTATGCTGTCCTGACCTATACTAGCACAAGGCATAATCCTATCCATTTTAGTGAATTAATAAGTAGCATTTGATTTATTAAAACGTAAGTGAACCACATTAGTGATGCCGATTTAAATATTATATTGTCAGTTCATTTAATTTTTATTTTTATACTGTCAAGTCATTTCACTTTTATATTTTTATATTGTCAAGTCATTTAACTTTTATTTTTATATTGTCGATTCATGTAATTTTTTTATTTAAAAAAAAAATTAAGTCTCACTTTCGTTCTTAAAAATTGTGAAAGACAATACTAAGCGGTATTATGTATGACATTTTGTAATCACATAACTATGATGAACAATGTCTTTAAATGCAGTTGAGAACGTGAAAGCCAACCAGCTAAACTCTTACGAGACAGCGGGAGCAGCGAGGAGGAGAGCTAGTTGTAAACTAGCGGGTTTCCCAGCAGGACACGCTGTCAACCGGGCCACTTCGGGAGCGCGGTCGACAACAAAAGAAGAGCAAGCGACAAACACTTTCCCTTGCACCTGGAGCTAATGGACGGCCGCCCCGTGCGACCCTTCCTGGAGGCGATGACCTGAGACGGGCGAGCGGTCCACCACGCGGAAATCCATCTGCTGGCAACGCACCACACGCACGCGACCGTGACGAGACGGCCGCGGTGAAACGACAAAAGACAGGGGATAAAGGGGCGTGGAGCCTTTTGACAGGTACTGTCCAGAGAAACTTGCAGACGTCAACGACGCCAATCGACATTTCCTGACGGATGCCTACTGTCAAGCGACAGTAAATCATGGTTCGATGTTCTCTGGTCGCCAAGGGTGGCGCAAAGAAGAGCCATTATGTGTCATCCTTGCCCAGGAATATCAAATCGGCGACCCAATTGAGGATAACTCAGGAATGTAACAACACAAGGGGCGTGGAGCCTTTTGACACATACTGTCCAGAGAAATTGGCAGACTTCAACGACGCCTATCAACATTTCCTGGCGGATGCCCAATGTCAAACGACAGTAAATCATAGTTCGATGTTCTCTGGTAGCTAAGGGTGGCACAAAGAAGAGCCATTAAGTGTCATCCTTGCCCAGGAATATCAACCTGGCGTGTCAAACGAGGATACCGCACGAATTTGACAACACAAACATGGAACCAAATCGAGATGTACGTGACGCGGGCCACCAAGAGAAACTTCATGAGAGGGCAGAGACGGCGGGATTGCACGCAACAGATGGACAAAAATCCCTACTGACAGCTGCGGCGACGAACCCCCCCCCCCCCCCCTTCCCCTTATATTGTGCCACGGAACAGTGGAACTACTGAGTGTGTCAGTGAACAGTGATTATACGGTTCTTAGTTCAATGCATATACGTGTGTTTCTGTCAGAGAAACTTTGACTCGTGTGTTTTGCAGGGGTTCGATTTAATGGTGTTTATTAGACTGACTCTTGTATTTTGCAGGTGTTCTATTTATTGTTTTTTTTAGACTTTGACTCTTGTATTTTGCAGGTGTTTGACTCATTGGTGTTTTTTTTAGATGTTGACTATGGTACTTTCAGAGCTGTTTTATTGATCAATGTTTGTTCTTGTGTGATGTATTATATTTGTGATATTTTGTTTCGTAAATTCATTCCTGTGGCATTGCTTCGTTTATCAGTCAGATAGCTATTCACTCTCATTGGACTGTGATCGATTAGCCTTTGCATGGGGCATATTTATTGTGAGGAACCCCTTAAGGGTAATAATCACTTAATTAATTGTAGTTTCAGTATAATGACACAGTGGTCATTGTTTGCTAACTAACTGAAATATAGTAGAGTGATTAAATTAGTGCCACAAAGTTATTTTAATTCTACGAATTATTAGTTTTATAAGATATAGAATTTTTTTTGCGATAACCACTTTGTAAAACATGTTTTTTTCTCTTATCATTTTTTTTTTTTTGCTTTTGCGGATTGTGCATTGTAATGTTCTGCTTTATAATACTGATGTTATTTCATGTTCTTTTTTAATTGCTGTGGCACCTTTGTTATTTTCATAAATTTTGCTTGTTAATAAACAGTCATAAATTTTCCTGTGATCAGTTGGCTCTTGCAATGAGCAAATACTGGTTAACTCCATAAGGGTAACAACCAGAAATTGTTTTCATATTAATGACACAGGAACCATTGTTTTTACTTGCTGACCGAATTAGGTCTACACTATCTTTTAAATAGGTGTCACAGATTGTGTTCTTTTTTTTCTGTTTGAAATTAGTAGATTTTAAAGATTTGATGAAATTATTGTGTTTTAGCAAGTAGCTGGCGACCTTTTGCCCTTTCTTTACACTTTTGGTTTAAGTAGGGTGTGAGAAGCCTGCTTGGGAATGTCCTAACATGGCCAGAAAATTCCCTGCACAGTCTTTTCCCGGAGCGTTGGGGTTATGAAAGGTCTCTGTTGGATTCCTTTCATGTTTAATTTCTTAAATATGTTGTCATTTACGGCATAAATTCCTCTTCTAAATTTACTGTGGTGTTGCTGACTATCTGGGAGGAGACTGAGTAGTGGAACGTGTTACTTTTACACATAAACAAGAACGATCTGTCACACTACTACACTTTAAAACACAATTTATATGTAATTCATGTCACACAGTCTCATACGGAACCTACATCCGCTTTCTTTTATATACTGTATATGATAAGATACTGTCAACCCCCTTCCCTTCTGTGTGAGAGGATGAATGAGCAAATGGATTTCTAGTTGCATGCTTGAGGGTAGCAGACAAGCCTGTCTGCTAGAGAACAGTAGGACCAACGTCGGCACAGGTAGCTACGCTTTCTAAAAGCAAAGAGGTTTCTATCCTTAGTATGGTCCTGTCCGTCTCTTGTCATGTTGGTATAGGAAGCTGCCCCTCTGGCCACTTCCGTTTGTATTTGTGAGCCACCCTCAGTAAGGGACCAGGTCAGTCTGCCCGTGGCAAGCGTCTGAAGTGGTAAGATCTCCGGCTAAGCGCGTGTCTGCTAGGTCCGTAGGACAATGGATTTCTTAAGTTCAGCCTAACTGAAAATTTAATCACCTTTATTTCAGGTTTAGCTCTAAAATATCTAATATTATCGTAAATTGCAATGCAGTGTAATTCACGTGTGAAGTTCAGAATATCTTCCGGTAGTTGCTTTGTCACTACTTTGTGAGTAAAGTGGAACCACGTGTTGATCAGTAACTCTAACTAGCATCATCAATCTTCAATGCGAATGTGCGTGAGATTATGAAGTCTCGTCTTGACAATATTTTTCAATATAGCAACTTTCTTTATGTTCAACGCGGGTGGGGTGTACTTTGTGAGACCACAACCACGTGCTTATATAATTGTTTGACCCATCAGGTTAATAGTAAGACGCTAGAAACCAGTTCGAGGTTTTTCTTTTGCAAATTGCTTTTCGATCTAATTTATTTTTAATTATCAAAATTATTGTGGAGTTACACGCTTTGTGTAAACCAAGTTGACCACGTGAAGCATGTGGTGTAATCATCGAAGTAGCACTCAGCTATTCTTTTTGGGAAGATTTCACAGAGAGTTAGTATGAATTTAGTATACCAGTGTGTGGTAATTACATGACGGACAGGATTGTGCTACTAATGTAACTTCTTTGGGTGAAAATTGAATCGGTTGGTTGTGGTTAATTTCCTCTTGCATATGTTTCAACGTTTTTCGTGTTTAGATTAATATGCTGAAATTTCAATTATCAATGTTAAAATAAATTTCCGAATATAAATTGATTTATTTATTTTTATTTAAATTCTCTTTTATATATATATATATGTATATATACTCCTGGAAATTGAAATAAGAACACCGTGAATTCATTGTCCCAGGAAGGGGAAACTTTATTCACACATTCCTGGGGTCAGATACATCACATGATCACACTGACAGAACCACAGGCACATAGACACAGGCAACAGAGCATGCACAATGTCGGCACTAGTACAGTGTATATCCACCTTTCGCAGCAATGCAGGCTGCTATTCTCCCATGGAGACGATCGTAGAGATGCTGGATGTAGTCCTGTGGAACGGCTTGCCATGCCATTTCCACCTGGTGCCTCAGTTGGACCAGCGTTCGTGCTGGACGTGCAGACCGCGTGAGACGACGCTTCATCCAGTCCCAAACATGCTCAATGGGGGACAGATCCGGAGATCTTGCTGGCCAGGGTAGTTGACTTACACCTTCTAGAGCACGTTGGGTGGCACGGGATACATGCGAACGTGCATTGTCCTGTTGGAACAGCAAGTTCCCTTGCCGGTCTAGGAATGGTAGAACGATGGGTTCGATGACGGTTTGGATGTACTGTGCACTATTCAGTGTCCCCTCGACGATCACCAGTGGTGTACGGCCAGTGTAGGAGATCGCTCCCCACACCATGATGCCGGGTGTTGGCCCTGTGTGCCTCGGTCGTATGCAATCCTGATTGTGGCGCTCACCTGCACGGCGCCAAACACGCATACGACCATCACTGGCACCAAGGCAGAAGCGACTCTCATCGCTGAAGACGACACGTCTCCATTCGTCCCTCCATTCACGCCTGTCGCGACACCACTGGAGGCGGGCTGCACGATGTTGGGGCGTGAGCGGAAGACGGCCTAACGGTGTGCGGGACCGTAGCCCAGCTTCATGGAGACGGTTGCGAATGGTCCTCGCCGATACCCCAGGGGCAACAGTGTCCCTAATTTGCTGGGAAGTGGCGGTGCGGTCCCCTACAGCACTGCGTAGGATCCTACGGTCTCGGCGTGCATCCGTGCGTCGCTGCGGTCCGGTCCCAGGTCGACGGGCACGTGCACCTTCCGCCGACCACTGGCGACAACATCGATGTACTCTGGAGACCTCACGCCCCACGTGTTGAGCAATTCGGCGGTACGTCCACCCGGCCTCCCGCATGCCCACTATACGCCCTCGCTCAAAGTCCGTCAACTGCACATACGGTTCACGTCCACGCTGTCGCGGCATGCTACCAGTGTTAAAGACTACGATGGAGCTCCGTATGCCACGGCAAACTGGCTGACACTGACGGCGGCGGTGCACAAATGCTGCGCAGCTAGCGCCATTCGACGGCCAACACCGCGGTTCCTGGTGTGTCCGCTGTGCCGTGCGTGTGATCATTGCTTGTACAGCCCTCTCGCAGTGTCCGGAGCAAGTATGGTGGGTCTGACACACCGGTGTCAATGTGTTCTTTTTTCCATTTCCAGGAATATATATATATATATATATATATATATATATATATATATATATATATATATATCACCGGTTGTCGTACGACTATTAAAAGATTACAATTAATATTAGTCTGTTTGGAATTTGATAAGCTAGACTGGATACCTGGTGAAACAGTTTCTCAGTAATCCAAGGTTAACTTCCCCAGACAGCTCACAGCTTTTAACCTGCTTTTATTGTCTATCACCGCTGCTTTCACAAAAAAATAAAGCAACAATGTTACATAAGATATCTCAATAATCTTACTTTTACATGAAAGCCTGTCCTTAATCTACGCACTGACGCCATTACAGTCTGATTCTTCCTTGTTTACGTTGTGTACTGAGTATTGCAGATGCCTCCGATAATCGTCAGTCCCGCCGACTGTGAAGTACGGGCTGTTATAAGATTTCTTAGTGCTAAAGGCCTAAAAGCGATCGATATTCATCGTGATATCTGTGCAGTTTACGGAGAAAACATTATGAGTGATGGAATGGTAAGAAAGTGGATGAGAGCAATTAAATACGGCAGCAGAAATGTGCATGATTAACAACGGAGTGGGCGTCCTTCCGTCGTTAATGAAAGTTTGGTGCAGGAAGTGGACAATGAGGTGAGAGAAAACAGACGCTTTACGATTTCCTTCTTGCGAGATGACTTTCCTAATGTTTCTCGTAGTGTTTTGTATGGCATTGTGACCGAGCACTTGAATTACCGAAAATTGTGCGCACGTGGGGTACCGAAAATGTTGACGGATGTGTGCAAAACAAACGTTTAGACAGTGCATTGACTTTCCATGAGCGGTACCACAACGACAGTAATGATTTCTTAAGCCAAATTGTTACGGGCGATGAAACATGGGTGGCCTACGTCACACCAGAATCAGAGCAACAGTCCATGTAAGTTGAGCAAGGGCATCGTTTTGCTGCAAGACAATGCCCGTCCGCATGTGGCGAATCAGTCCAAAGATCTCATCACATCTTTTCAGTGGGAAACTCTAGAGCATCCTCCGTACAGCCCCGAACTTGCACCCAATGACTACCATCTGTTCCTGCACTTGAAGAAACACCTGGACCGTCAGCGTCTTCAAAACGATGACGAAGTCAAAACAATGGTGATGCAGTGGTTAACAAGTCAGGCGGCAGACTTCTAGGAGGAGGGTATTCAAAAACCGGTACAACGTTATGACAAGTGCCTCAATATTGACGGAAATTATGTAGAGAAGTAGATTAAGGTACATGCTTTCATGTAAAAATAAAATTATTAAGATATCTTAGCACGTCTTTTTTTAATTTCAAAATGGTACTTACTTAAAAAACACACCTCGTATATAAACCAATGCGCAGCATTGTTAGCTCTCTTGAGTCTTTGTTTTCAGTGGTGCATGTTGCAATCTTCCGTGATAGTCGGAAGTTAGGGATTATAAACCTAAATAAATATCATTCTGATAACTGGATAAGACACTGAAGTGGTGGCTAATAGATTATTTTGAGATATGGGGACAGAAAATAGTTGGGCCTTATCATACTAAAATCTTTGCCGATCGTTATCAAGGCGATTGTGCAAATAAACGAGACGTGAGATATAGTTCCCGTGAAAAGATTAAATTTGTGTAGGACAGACATTGAAAGAACTCGAACTTATAATTAATATCGTGTCGTGAGAATTAAGCTTAGACATCGTAAAGCGAGAGACATATTTATGATTTACCAAATATTAATGCTAAAGGACAGTCATGGGAAAACATATCTTTGATAATAGGAACGCGAAGGAATGTGGTACGGACTGACTGTTATTATACCGAAACGATGCCCACTAGGATCAACCCTTTCTTCATTGATTCCCCAGTGCCATCTTTCAATAATTTAAGAAGTGAACTGTGTCAATAAAACAGAATATATACGAGACTTTCTCCGTGTTTTCTAAACGCCAAAAATCAGCTAGTACATAGACAATTATATCTGTGAATATTCAAGTTTGGTTGAGAAAAGCTGACCAACCTGTTACAAACAGATAATAGAATTTAACGAAGGCATATTGACTACGAAGGTAACTAAATCAAATTATTTGGGAAACAAAAATTAGAAAAAATAGACTGGAACCCGATTGCTATGTTATACCTGTCTTTGGGTCCGTCGTGGTTAAAAGGGTATGAAATATCTCTGGAAATAGAAAACGAGATCAATTTTCAACTGCTAATTCACTTAAATTCACAACGTGATTCAGAGATTTTTATGCCCGACCCACACGGCAGGGAATGGTTCTTAACTAGCCAGGACAATATATACGCAAACTTTCGAGATCAGCTCCGATGTCGGGGGGGAAACGGTGAAGCGATATCTGTGCAGTCGCGACGACGGTGGGTATGCGGGTATATCTGCCTGTCTCTTACGGGACAACTCTACACAAACACCACTGTTCTCGGTCGTTAAGTGAAGGCCGTCGGCGACTGCGTGGTAAGAGCTAATATTTGAAATTTAGTCCTCTTGATACACTCTTTACACTGTGGATCTCGAAATACTGAATTACGTAACGATTTCCCAAATGGAATGTCCCATGGGCCTAGCTCCAACTGCAATTTGCGTTCAAGGTCTGTTAACTCGCGTAGTGCGGCCATAATCACGTCGGAAACCTTTTCAAGTGGACCACCTCAGTTCAAATGACATCTTAGCCAATGTACTGACCTTTTACACCTTGTGTACTTGATTATACGGCCATATGTACATGTACATATTGGTATCCCATGACTTTTGTCACCTCAGTCTATAATTGATTCGAGGAGTTTCAAATGGTACATGCTCCAGTAACTAATATTGACATAAGGTACTGGAATATTTATTTTATCTCAAACCTTGAAAACTATCCACTCACTACTTTTCTAAGGTAGATTACTTTAATACCTAAAAGATTATCATCTTTTATTAGTACACATTGTTGGGCCAAAATATTATGCACACTGCCGTTCGCGAGAGAGTATGCCACTTGCTAGCTGATCCGGCATTGGAGCTCTGTAACGAACTAAAGATGAGAAATTAATTGCCGTCTGCATTAATTCATTGCTACCTAACAACCAGAGGTAGAGTACGCAACCTTAAAACTGCATGTGACTCATTGGTGCAAGAGGGTCTCTGGCATGCTCTGTTCGCTTTAAGCACTTAACAAATAAGGGTCAGTCATGAGGCACCTTAGTTTAGCGTAAACACACTAGTGAATATACCAGTAAATTAACAAATAACTGAATAATAAACGTAGAATTATTCACCATCAGATCCAGTAGGATAGTAATGTGGCCCACAAGAAAAGGATTGGTATTTAGCATGCATTATTCAAACCAAATAGAAATGTATTGGGAGTGGTGGCCTCACACCACTAGTTGATGAAAAGTAAAAATTCAATGACTTTATAGCGCAAGCAGTGTGTTTGTAAGCAACGAACTAAGGTATGGAGCCCGGCATCAGTTCATTAAACAGCAACAAAATATTAAATCTCAGTCGATGCACAGAACTCTCTATAGATTAATAAATTCACGAAAAGACTCCAAAATTTGCTCTGCTCAACATTTTAAAATCTTTGTCATATGACCCACTGTCTCACTCGAGGTAGCAACTTCAACTTGAGCACCAGATTTAAACTTACATATATTTTAGAATATATACATCTTAAATATGTATGACATAGATTTCTGCTTAATTTGCTTTCTGATCTTAGGTATTTTGATTTTATACTTACCAAATTTATGAATTTATTAAATTATTACACATAGAAGGACAGAGCTGCAATAGACTAGTCAGACTGACCATGTTATTCATCATTTCCCTCCACCACCACGCTACTCAATGAGATAATAGGATAAAGCATTCAGTTGGCGATACTCTTTAGTGTACATACGGAGAAACCTTTGCTGTGGCACTGCACTTTAAAATATTCCATAAATTATTTACAAGAATTTGTGTATTTGTTCATCAACTGGAACACCCCACCCTTTGCTTATCTCGATTACGCGTGTGTTCGCCCCTGACAAACAACTTACAGAGAAATTGGGAGTGGAACTGTACGCAAAAATGGATAACGCTAGATTTAAATGAGACCCTGTCACCTCTAACTAATCTGCGGTGGTAGTGTTGACGATAAATGACACCTATTTTAACTTCCAAACATGAACGATCACGAAAACTTCGGGTGTTCAATGATATCAAACACATACACAAAAATAAAAAATAAGCATATGGGTCAATTCAGGATCAACTACTGAATGTAAAGGCTCTACTAAATCACAATAATTTTATTATAACCTTCAGAACAATGCTAAATAAAACACAATGAACAATTTACAAACTACCCTCCTAACTGGCATTGGCAGTGAACTGTGTTAATCTCTTCTAACTTGGCTGACCGACTGACATCGACACAAAACGTAAAATACGAAGAACTACTACACCCCAAAGTATCGTGAAACCTCTGTGGAAACAGCAATTGCACGTGATCCAACTGTTTAACGCTACTCCCAACACAGGCTGAAGCGGGAGCGATCTCACCGTAATATTCCTGTTGCAGCGGCGGTGTCTGACGGCGATGGAGCGGCTGTGCGGTCGGCGTGTGGCGTCTCGGAAAGTACACCCCTACAATACTCGGACAACAGACCGCTGTAAGTAAACTTCTTTAATTGCAATAATCTTCCCGGCAACAATGAGCTGGCGCGGCTAACGTCCTCTCACTTGTCAGAACGAAAGACCAAGACGGGAGACGACTTGGCTAACGTCCTCTCAGTACGACAGCCCAGAACGGAAGACCTCTACAGAGAGTCGAGCAAGCTCGCTCTTCAACTCTGTTTTCCCACCTCAACTTTCACCAAGTGAATCACATCTCTAGAAGCTCTCAAAATACCCAGTTTGGCAGTTCCGACCAATGTACGGCCTGGGAACAGAACTCTTTTCCACATTTCTTCCCTTTCTACACAATTTCATAAGTAAACTACGCCCACGCCGGCTGGGAAGAACCACAGCTGTGGGCAATAACACGTTTACTGGAATTTTTCACCTAAGAGACCACTCGAGATTTTCCCAGCGAGATTCGACGTCGTAGCGAACACAGACTCCTGCATTGAAAGTTTTTGTTATTCGGAACTCCTGGCCTGCCCCACTTGAGTTACTGAAGGCGTAAAATTAGTAGGACATAGGCGAGAGCACGCACAGGGAAGCCCATCCAGCTATCCACTGCTGGTAAACACTTGAACACCTGCAGCCGCGCGTCCCTCGGAGGCTGACAGCCACTGTGGCCTCTCTAAACAGATTACAGAACTTCCTCAGTTCACCACTCATGCTGTTAGGCTGTGGCCTTCGGCGGCTAGCCGGGGAGGTAGCCGAGCTGTGTCTCGCATACTGCATCTCCACAAAATCTTATAGTTACAAAATCGCGTATTTCTCGCTGTATTACCTAGCCAGTGTGCCGATGCGTTTCCACATAGATTTCCCACACCGTAATTTAGAGTATTACTCTAACAAACAACATCTACTTATGTACAAAGCGATTGCGCCGCTGTCAGTCGTTTTTATTGACCTAAAGTGCTCGCAAAGTGATTACAGTCACGTTAAATGGACTCATGTAAGGTGTAAGACCGTTGCCACCTTGCACAACACTATAAACATGATCATTCTATAGCTTGCTTCAAGATATATCCAGCTGTGTGTCGTACACATATTTAGCATGTCTGTAACTTTCGTTGTCTATTTTGCGAAGAATTTTATTTATAAATGTTGATAACTTTGTTAATATAGACTATCTTCTTCTTCTTCTTCTTCTTCATCTTCTTTTATACCATCATTGGACCACTTCAGTCAACCACTTTCTGGGTCACCTTCTTCAGTAAGCGTTCTTTCCGAATTGTCCAGTACCTTTTCATTCGTTTTCGGTTTTTTTGTCGTTCCTCATCTGTAAATGCACTTCTAATTGCATGTCGTTTGTCAGTTCCTGGTCTGGATCTTATTTTTATGATTTTCAGTTTCTTTAAATGTTCTATTTTGTTTGCCAAATTGTTCAGGACTAATGTTAGCTCTTTCATATCCTCTCTGATCTATTCGACTTGTTGATTCTTGTTCCAAAGTTTCTCTATATCTTTTCTTGGTAACCTGGTTTTTGGTATCCTCATAATGTGACAAAAAAGAGAGCTACTTTTCTTCTGTATAGTATCTGTAATGGCTCCATTTCACTGTACACCTATTCATTTGACACTATCCATCATTTTCCACGTTTTTTATATGTCTTACTATGTGTGTTCTAGCTGTTCTCCTCTCCACTTTTAGGATTTTGTCGATTTTGTTTTCCTGAGTGACTTTGCGAAGAATTTCACTTCCGTATGTCACCTCTGGCTGAACTACCATCTCGTAATGTTTTAATTTAGTTTTACTGATAGACTTCTTTATTGTATGTAAACCATATTAATGCCGAGCTTTTACCATTTTCTTAGTTCCTTCTTGTCACGCATGTTTCTCGTCCAAGTTGTATTTTATAATTTCACCTAGGTATTTAAACTGTTTTTGTGTTTTTATTTTCCTGTTATTTGCTGTTATGTGGTTGATTACTATTGAATCTGCTACCATTACCTCATTATTCTCGAATGACATCTGCATTCCTATTTTTTGTCCTTAGGTTGGTACCTTGTAATCTGATTTCTGGCTTTTTGAGTGTTATTAGTTAGTAACGTTAAGTCATCTGCGAATCCAAAACAATTTAAGTTTATTTGACTCTCCTTTGTTCCAATTCTCATATTTTTAAGGGTTTGCTTGTACCATTCTGTCATCACGTACTCCAGAGAACAGCTGAAAAAATAATGATGATAAACCACCTTCCCGTGTTGACCTTGTATTAATTGTAAACGGCTCAGATATTTCTCCTCTGAACTTTAGATCTGATGCTTGTTCGAGTTGCTAGTATAATTTTTATTAATTTGGGATGGAGTCCAAAATTCCTTAGTGTCTTCATCACTAAAGAACTGTGAATACAATACTAAGCTTTTTTGAAGTACACAAAGGTTTATGTTCTTCTTTTGTAATCCATTACCGGTTTCAAAGAGAGTATCTGACGGCGATGGGCATTTACCCAGAGAATAACTGACTGTGTCACAAGGTCACAATCGCGCTACAGTTATTTTAGGAAAGTGAGAATGCACTCAACCTGATGTCTTGGCGACCAAAATCACCTGATCCGGGGTCCTACTGGCCTCCAGCTCCATGGCGACAAACCATAAGCTCATACTTTATAGTAACTGCATGACCTCTACATAGACATCTGTCACAAATCTCAAGACAGCTACAAAGAACTTGTCGAATCCATGCTACCGCCAACGGGCTGTTAAGCAGGTGATCATAACGCTGGAGCCCAGTTAACCAAAAAGAAGACCAAGGAGAAAACGACTGGACAGATGGGAGAGAGGCTTAAGAAAGATAATCCAAGCGAAATGGCAACTCTAAGCTCAAGATTGGTAGAAATGTAAGAACCTGCAGGGATCCTACGTTAAGCGCCGACTCAAAGAGACCACATCACCAAATGATCGTATTGCCTGATGATAATGCAGTGAATATCTCCATAAAGGTTGATAAATGTACAGGTGCCTCCATTTGGAGGATGTCACGGACAGCATAGTCTCCAGTAAATGACACCCGAGTCTCAGGAAATCATTCAGGTCACAGAGCACGGTGTGTGTGTTTCCCCGCTGTCTACGTACGGCAGCGAAAGGCAGAGTACGGGACGGGCAGGAGGAACAGCGGAAGCTCGTCATGCTCGCCAGCGGCGGATGCAGGATGCAGAGCGCACTGCCGTGTTGGCAGCCGGACCATTATAGCGTGTGGATGCGGGCGGTGACCGTGCCATCAGATAGCGATAGCCTATCGCCACCAGACGCCTCAAACATAGCGCTGCCACCATGAAACGTCACGTCCGACAGTTGCTCTTCCGTTTGCTGTTTCACACATACAGGTGGAGAACAAAACTATGGTAACACCAAAAACCTAAAACAAAGGCTGTCAAGGGGATTTTATAAGGGGATGCCAAAAAAACGGAATTATTTTTAATAGCTATATATTTTCAAATTGTTTACAAAACAAGCTAATCTCCTTCACAATACTCTCCGTTACAATCAATACATTCTGAGAACGAGCTTTTTCATGAACTGTTGACCCCTCTTGCCCTCAGCTGCTAGTTTAATAACACACTGTCTCAGTATTTCGTTGCATTTTCAACTGCATTAGGATATTAGTGAGACTGTTCATTCCATTCAGCAGATCATGAAATTCTTCACTTTCACTCAAGATAGCAATGTCATCAGCAAATCCTATCATTGATATCCTTTCACCTTGAATTTTAATTCCACTCCTGAAAGTTTCTTTTATTTCCATCATTGCTTCTTCGATGTAAGGATTGAAAATAGGAGCGAAAGACTGCATCCCCGTCCTACACCTTTTTAATCCGACCACTTCGAGCTGCGTCGTCTTACTACTCCCTGTTGGCTCTCCTACATATTGTATATTACCCGTCTCTCCCTTTACCTTACCCCTACTTTCCTCAAAATTTCAAACGTCTTGCACCACTTTACAGTTCGAACGCTTTTTGCCGGCGACAGATACTACAAACTGTCTTGATTTTTCTTTAGTGTTGCTTCCATTATCAAACGCAAACTCAGAATTGCCTCTCTGGTGCCTTTGCCTTACCTAAATCCAAACTCATCGCCATCTAACACATCCACATTTTTTTTACATTCTTCGATATATTATTCTTCTCAGTAACTAGGATGCATAAGCTGTTAAGCTGATTGTGCAATAATTCTCGCACTTATCAGCTCCTGCAGTCTTCGGAATTATGTGGATGATAATTTTTCTAAAATCATATGGTTTGTCGCCAGATTCATACATCCTACACACCAATGTGAATAGTCGTTTTGTTGCCACTTCCTGAATGATTTTGCCGGCCGAAGTGGCCGAGCGGTTCTAGGCGCTACAGTCTGATTACGCGCGACCGCTACGGTCGTAGGTTCGAATCCTGCCTCGGGCATGGATGTGTGTGATGTCCCTAGGTTGGTTAGGTTTAAGTAGTTCTAAGTTCTAGGGGACTGATGACCTCAGATGTTAAGTCCCATAGTGCTCAGAGCCATTTGAACCATTGAACCCGAATGATTTTAAACATTCTGATGGAATGTTATCTATCCCTCCTGCCTTATTGGATCTCAAGTCCTCCAAAGATCTCTTAAATTCCGATTCTAATACTGGATCCCCTATCTCTTTTCCTATCACATGAAACAAATCTTCCCATTCATAAACGTCTTCAACGTACCTTTTCCACCTATACGCTCTCTCCTCTGCATTTGACCGTGGGATTGCCGTTGCACTCTTAATGTTACGGTCCGCAGCTCGTGGTCTCGCGGTCGCGTTCTCGCTTCTCGAGCACGGGGTCCCAGGTTCGATTCCCGGCGGGGTCAGGGACTTTCACCTGCCTCGAGATGACTGGGTGTTTGTGTTGTCCTCATCATTTCATCATCATTCCTGGCGAGACTGGACTGAGCAAACGTTGGGAATTTGTGTAGGCGCTGATAACCGCGCAGTTGAGCGCAACACAAACCAAACATCATCATCATCATGTTAATGTTACCACCATTGCTTTTTATTTCACCTAAGGTTATTTTGACTTTCCTACAAGCCGTCCTTCCGACAATCATTTCTTTTTGGTTTTCTTCACATTTTTCATGCAGCCTTTTCGTCTTAGTTTCCCTGCACTTTCTGTTTGTTTCATTCCTCAGCGACATGTATTTCTGTATTACTGAATTTCCCTGACCATTTTTGTACTGCCTGCTTTCGTCGATCATCTGAATATTTCTTCTGTTGCCTGTGGTTTCTTCGCAGTTACCTTCTTTGTACCTATGTCTTTTTTTGTTTTTTTTTTACCAACTTCTGTGATTGCCCTTTTTAGAGATGTCCATTCCTGATCAACTGTACTGCCTACTGAGCATATTACTGAATATTACTGCGTATATAGCCTCAGAGAAATTCAAGCGTATCTCGTCATTCCTTAGTACTTCCATGTCCCACTTCTTTGAGTATTGATTCTTCGTGACTAATCTCTTAAATTTCAGCCTACTCTTCATCACTACCACATTGTGATCTGAGTTTACAACTACTCCTGGGTACGTCTTACAATCTAGTATCTGATTTCGGAATCTCTGTCTGACCATGATGTAATCTAATTGAAATCTTCCCGTATCACCCGCCATTTTTCAACTACACCTCCTCCTCTTGTATTTCTTGAACAATATTCTCTGTTACTAGCTGAAATTTATTACTGAACTCAGTTAGTCTTTCAGATCTCTCATTCCTTGTCCCAGGCCCATATTCTCCTGTAATCTTTTCTTCTACTCCTTCTCCTACCACCGCATTCCAATCCCCCATAACTGCTAGATTTTCTCTCCCTTCACATACTGTATTACCATTTCAGTATCCCCATATACTTTCTCTCTCCCTTCATCTTCAGCTTACGACGTCGGTATGTATTCCTGAACTATCGTTGTCGGTGTTGATTTGCTGTCGGTTCTGACAGGAACAACCATCTCACTGAACTGTTCGCAGTGACACACTCTCTGCCCTACCTTCCTATTCATAACGAATCCTACTCCTGTCACATCATTTTCTGCTGCTGTTGAAATTACCCTACACCCAACTAACCAGAAATTGTTGTCTTCTTTCCATTTCAGTTCACTGCCCCTACAACATCTAGATTGAGCCTTCGAATTTTTCTTTTCAAATTTTATAACTTCCCTGCCACGTTCAGGCTTCTGACATTCCACGCCCTCACCCGTAGAACGTTATCTTTTGCTCATGGTCTCCTCCCCTTTGGCAGTCCCCTCCCGGATATCTGAATGGGGGACCATTCCAGAATTTTTTCCAATGGAGGGATCATCATGACACGTTTTCAATTACAGGCCACATGTCCTGTGGATACACATTATGTGTCTTTAATGCTCTGCATTCTCCTACAGTTGATCATTGCTGATTCTTCCGTCTTTAGGGGCAGTTTCCCACGCCAAGGAGAAGATAGTGCCCTGAACTGTTGTTGATAATTCTTCCGTGTTATATGGCCGTGGGCCATGGAATTCTTCTATTCCTAACGTTTCGTCCAATACTAAGTTGGACATCCTCAGAAGTATGGCTGGTCCTGCTGAGTCCTGCCGAGTCCTGGAGGACTCAGCAGGACCAGTCATACCTCTGAGGATGTCCAATGTAGTATTGGACGAAACGTTAGGAATAGAAGAATACCATAGACCACGGCCATATAACACGGAAGAATTATCAACAACAGTACCATCCGGTCGTGAAAACCTTCATTGTATAGTGCCCTGAACCTCTGTCCGCTCCTCCACCTTCTTTGATAAGGCCGTTGGCAGAATGAGGGTGACTTCTTATGCCGAAAGTCTTCGGCCGTCATTGTTGTTTATTAATCAAAATTTAAGGGTGGCGTGTTTCGAAACTGGCACTGAGGACGTTTTGATAACCAATCAAAGACACCACTCCTGTAACTCCAGTGCAGAGCTAATATGGACTACAGACTTTTTATTCATTTCAGACTTCTCAGGAACTTCTAGCAATGACTGGACGCTTCCCTACTAACAGTAGATTTAACTCTGCTAAGCGCGACTGGAAATACGAGTGGCATTCAATAAATAACACTCCACATTTTTTTCTCGGCCAGTTTCAGTTGAAAGAATGCTGAATTTGTTGGGAGACGTCGTGAGTATTCCCGTTTCAGTCCCCCTAGTTTCATGAAGATTCGGCGCCTTCAAAATGTCGCCTGTAACAGAGGTCCGTTCAAAGCACAGAGCTGTCATTGGGGATGTGTTGGTGGAAAACCAGAGCATTGCAGATATTCATAGGTGCCTGCAGAATGTCTACGGAGACCTGACAGTGAGCAAAAGCACACCGAGCCGTTGGGCGAGGCATCTATCATCATCGCAATCAGGTCGTGCAAACCTGTTCGACCTCCCGCCTGTCGGCCGGCCGCATAGAACTGCGAAATTGAAGAAACGATTTCAGCGTATTCTTTGCCAAACAAATGCAAACAAACTTCTTCTCGATGAGAACGTATGGCCCACACAAGTCTGCACACCGGAGAGGACTTCACAAAACTTCATTCCTACGTCCACTCTATAGCCAGGATCTCGCCCCTTCTGACTTCCATCTGTGTGGCCCAACGAAGCATGCACTCCGTGGGAAGCGTATGTGGATGATGGGGAGGTTTTTGATGTAGCAAGGCGTTGGCACTGACGTCGCCCAGTAGAGTGGTATCATGCGAGCGTACAGGCCCTCCTGTAAGATGGCGTAAGGCTGTCGCATTGAACGGAGATTATGATGGAGAATAGGGTCCTGTAATCAAAAGAGTGGAGAAAAATATGGTGTATTGGAATCCTGAATAAAATCAACCTGCTATCACAAAGAAAATGTGTTGCGTTGCTTATTGAACGTCCGTCTGACTTGAACAATGGTAATTGAGTTTTTTTTCGTTTCCACACCGTTTGTGGTATTCTGCCCACTCGTGTAATGTAGGGTGCTTAGGAAGCTGTTTTCTCGGATAGCTAGACAACATATAAACAAATCATATTAATGGAGCAAGATGTATGAGATAGGTGAAATATCCCCAGACTTCAAGAATTATATAATAATTCCAATCCCAAAGAAAGTAGGTGTTGACAGATGTGAAATTTACCGAACTATCAGTTTAATAAGTCACGGCTGCAAAATACTAACACGAATTCTTTACAGACGAATGGAAAAACCGGTAGAAGCCGACCTCGAGGAAGATCAGTTTGTATTCCGTAGAAATGTTGGAACACGTGAGGCAATACTAACCCTACGACTTATCTTAAAAGAAAGATTAAGGAAAGGCAAACCTACGTTTCTAGCATTTGTAGACTTAGAGAAAGCTTCTGACAATGTTGACTGGAATATTCTCATTCAAATTCTGAAGGTGGTAGGGGTAAAATACAGGGAGTGAAAGGCTATTTATAATTTGTACAGAAACCAGGCGGCAGTTATAAGTGTCGAGGAGCAGGAAAGGGAAGCAGTGGTTGGCAAGGGAATGAGACAGGGTGTTAGCCTATCCCCGATGTTATTCAATCTACATACTGAGCAAGCAGTAAAAGAAACAAAAGAAAAATTTGGAGTAGGGATTAAATTCCACGGAGAAGAAATAAAAACTTTGAGGTTCGCCGATGATATTGTAATTCTGTCAGAGACAGCAAAGGACCTGGAATAGCAGGTGAATGGAACGGATTGTGTCTTGAAAGGAGGATACAAGATGAACATCAACAAAAGCAAAACGAGGATAACGGAATGTAGTCGAATTAAGTCGGGTGATGCTGAGGGAATTAGATTAGGAAATGAGACACTTAAAGTAGTAAAGGAGTTTTGCTATTTGGGGAGCAAAATAACTGATGATGGTCGAAGTAGAGAGGATATAAAATGTAGACTGCCAATGGCAAGGAAAGCGTTTCTGAAGAAGAGAAATTTGTTAACATCGAGTATAGATTTAAGTGTCAGGAAGTCGTTTCTGAAAGTATTTGTATGGTGTGTAGTCATGTATGGAAGTGAAACATGGACGATAGATAATTTGGACACGAAGAGAATAGAAGCTTTCGAAATTTGGTGCTACAGAAGAATGCTGAAGATTAGATGGGTAGATCACATAACTAATGAGGAGGTTTTGAGCAGAATTGGGGAGAAGAGAAATTGACTAGAAGAAGGGATCGGTTGGTAGGACATGTTCTGAGGCATCAAGGGATCACCATTTTAGTACTGGAGGGCAGCGTGGAGTTTAAAAATCGTAGAGGGAGGCCAAGAGATGAATACATTAAGCAGATTCAGAAGGATGTAGGATGCAGCAAGTACTGGGAGATGAAGAAACTTGCACAGGATAGAGTAGCATGGAGAGCTGCATCAAACCAGTATCTGGACTGAAGACCGCAACAACAACAACAACAATTAACCGAATTGACAATTCTTAACTTTGAAGCAAGTGGCGACATGCAACTAATCAATGTCCTTCGCAATATACAGTTCTATGCAAGATAATCACACAAGTTCATAACTCACTGCTATCGTTAATATCACTGCTCGTCTTTTAGTTCGGCACTTCTAGACCGGTCTTCTACTGGCGCCAGGCTAGCTGGCACGGCGCTTATTCTTTTCGGATAGAGGCCGCTCCTGTCGTGGTGTTGGCTGACGTCGTCTCTCAGCCTTCACTGCGGTTTCGTTTCGGTCCGAGGTGCCGGCGCTTGATGTTACGCCCGAACACCATTCATGAGAAATTATGCTAATTTTTTGGAGTAGTGGCAGCTTCGACGCTATATTGTAGTCAAGATGGATGCAAACCTTTACGGAACTTTAGCATCTTCATCCCTTCTTTGAATTAAGCGAATAGCTTGTGCTCACACGGTTGTGTGTCGAGTTACCTAAAGTGATTAAGAGAAATGTCTCTACCGATAGTCGTTGATGTGGCAACCAACTTATTAATGTGCCAGCTTGTTGTGACGGAGATGATAATGTAATGATCTAAAAATAATGATACAGTGATCGATCACAAATACAGTAAAGCATAATTCCAGCACATTTAACTGTATCTTGGGCAGATGTTGGTACATTATAATGGTAAGAGAGTGAAGAAAAAAAAACGAATAGAAATCTGAGCTTACCTCTGGTCTTGAAATGATGTGTCATTGATTTCGCTTTTGCTGAAATGTTAATAATATTCATAGAAAACTCCAACAGACGAGGATTTTCTCACGTTAGCTACGGTAGTTTTTCTGGAAAAATCTTAGAACAGTCCTTTTCGTTAGACACTATGTCAATTGAAACTATAACTGTATACATCAGCCGCCAGTCCTACTCGAGTAGATTCACTAATGACTAACTGCAACAGCGTTAATGATTCAAAAATAAATGAATTTCTACCGCATGGCCGGCGGCTGTGGCCGAGCAGTTCTAGGGGCTTCAGTCTGGAACCGCGCGACCGCTATGGTTGCAGGTTCGATTCCTGCCTCGGGCATGCATGTGTGTGATGTCCTTCGGTTAGTTAGGTTTCAGTAGTTCTAAGTTCTAGGGGACTGATGCCCTAATATGTTAAGTCCCATAGTGCTCAGAGCCATTTGAATTTGCCGCAAGTAAGAGCACAGAATATGTTTAATTGTTGCCAAAGCAACTTACTTACAACTCATCTTAGACGCTTTTGTCTCTAAGAATGGTATTTTTACATAGCACTTAAGTAAAAGAATAATTAAAATTGATGTTGTCTTAACAGGTACAGTCGTGCTCAAAAGTATCCGAACGACCGGAATTGCATTTCGCCTGATTCGAATGCAACCCACATAGCGCAGCTGTCTAGCAGGTCCTCTAATCGCCCCTCGGTACAGTCGTTTGACTATTGAAAGTGGTTCCAACAAGTCACCACTAGAAAACACTGCTCTGTATCGTAAGAACTCAAGATGAAAAGTAATACCAAGGTACTACAAATAATAGGGAAATGGTCCATTTTATCACGGGTAATGTATCACAAAGCAAATACCGTCCGCACTGGCGGAATGTTACGTGATACCATGTACTTACACGTTTGTGACTATTACAAAATGGTTCAAATGGCTCTGAGCACTATGGGACTGAACTGCTGTGGTCATCAGTCTCCTAGAACTTAGAACTATTGAAACCTAACTAACCTAAGGACATCACACACACCCATGCCCGAGGCAGGATTCGAACCAGCGACCGTAGCGGTCGCGCGGTTCCCGACTGTAGCGCCTAGAACCGCTCGGCCATGACTATTACAGCGCCACCTATCACAAAGCGAAAAAAGTGGTCCAACTAAAACATTCGTATTTCTTTACGTACTACACATGTAATAAAAAATGGGGGTTCCTATTTTAAAAAAACGCAGTTGATATCCGTTTGACCTATGGTAGCGCCATCTAGCGGGCCAACCATAGCGCCATCTGGTTTCCCCCTTCCATCTAGACGAGTTTCGTTCTTTGTAGTTTTTTCGTTTGATGCTTATTTCTTGAGATGTTTGGCCCGGTCACTATCAATGGACCACCCTGTATACTCCGCTAGCCACCAGTAGGTGTGTGGCGAACGCCACTATTCGCTCCAAAGTCATATTTCCTCCCTTCTGTTCCGCTCGCGGATCGCTTGAGGGAAAAACGACTATCTCAACGCCTCAGTACGAGCTCTAATTCCCCTTAATCTTTGAATGGTGATCATTGCGCGATTTGAAAGTTGGCAGTGATAATATATGCTCTACATCCGCGGTGAAGATCGGATTTAGGATTTTAGCGAGCAGCCCCTTCCGTTTAGGGCGTCGTCTATCTTCAGGTATGTCCCACTTCAAACTTTCTATGAGATTCGTATAATATCCCTCGGTGCGCTCCCAGTGACCTCGATCTGTGGACTTTCGGCTGGAGGTCGCAGATGTGCATCTTCCGGTCACTGTTCTCGCCCTACATCTAGACTTTCCATCATGTTGCGGGAAACGGTCAACCTCGCCATTACCCCTGGTTTGTATTTTAAAAACAATTCCTATGTAAGCGTGCTCGTGCGAGATCTTTCTGCTACAGCCACCAGCCAAAGCTCTCCTTGAACACGGATTCTCGAGACTTCAGGCAGAAACTTGCAACAGACAGAAAGAAAATGGTTCTGGCCGTAGGGAAGGAAGGCAGGTCTTCCTAGAACTAGCGGGTCACTTGCTGCGTGAGTCGTTCTGGAGAACCGCTTGCAAGACTGCAGTCGCTATAGAACGCTTCCTTTCATTTTTTCTTGCATGTTTGTTTTCTTGTCCTTTCTTAATGACCTTATAATTGTGCTAATCGACTGTGAAAAACATGCACGTCAAAAATTTACTTTCTGTAGTAGAATAAGAACGCTAAATACAGGCGGCGAGCTGTAGGAGCATGTCTTGATGGAGTTATAGTTTTCTGCTTTTCATGTAATGAGGGCGCATGCGAGGTCCTCTAATCGCCCCTCGGTACAGTCGTTCGACTATTGAAAGTGGTTCCAACAAGTCACCACTAGAAAACACTGCTCTGTATAGCAATAACTCAAGATGTAAAGACGAGCGAGGTGGCGCAGTGGTTAGCACACTGGACTCGCATTCGGGAGGACGACGGTTCAATCCCGGGTCCGGCCATCCTGATTTAGGTTTTCCATGATTTCCCTAAATCGCTTCAGGCAAATGCCAGGATGGTTCCTTCGAAAGGGTACGGCCGATTTCCTTCTCCATCCTTCCCTAATCCGAGCTTGTGCTCCGTCTCTAATGACCTCGTTGTCGACGGGACGTTAAACTGTAATCTCCTCCTCCTCCCTCCAAGATGTAAAGTAATACCAAGGTACTACAAATATCAGGGAACATCTTATCGCAGATAAGACGGTTCTTCAGGCTTGTAAGTTCACATTTATTACAATAAATGACATACATGAAATGTTACCACTCTCATTATTACGTCAGATAGGTAATTCACGTAGTTAGTTTCGCCGTATTCATGATTTCGTCTTCAAAATAACATACCGTACTTATTATTTATCACAAAATGACATTAAAAATTTAAGTTATTCACGAGCAGCTAGTTGAGAATATGCATGAACTTCAAATGACACGACAAACCGTCTCGTTCTGCATATGGATTCAAACCCAGGTCATGCAGACCAAGCAAAGACTTTCGTGACTGACGGAAACTAACAGTCATTCCTTACTAGCCATACAGAGAGCGATATACCTCGATTTTAGACAGTATCAGTTAGCAAATATCAACTTTAATTACATAACGTAAACATTGTTAACGGACACGAATTCCTACCCAGCATCTATTGTCCTTGTTAACGAACTACGAGAGATGTTAAATATTGCTTCTTCAGAAGTAACTTACTAGAAATGCCGTGAGGTAAAGCTTTGTCTTGGGCAGGGATTCGAACCCAGAACCTAATTGGATTCTCATCGAAGCACAAACAACTGTGGCATATCGGATTTTCTCGGCAGTAGCTAGATGTTTAAACTGAAATGACAGGACTCCAACCTGGCACCTATCGCTGTTATATTCTAGAGAAAAAGAACGTTAAGTATGGGTTTGTTACACCAGCAGCGACATGTGAGCATGTTTGAACTAGAAATAATATGACGAAGAGTTCAGTGCTGACTGGGAATCGAGCCCCTCACGTATCGTTGTTGACTGCACACAAAGAGACGTCAGCCACCGAATATTTTTCCACCAGCAGCTCGGAATAACATCCTTGAATTTACAATGATTTCGCAAACAGTTCTGTGTCTCACTGGGACTCAAGAACGTCAGATACCGTTAGTGTTGACAACGAATGAAAATACATTAAAAATGAAAATTATTACCCACCAGCAGATAGGTGTTCTCATGCTAGAGCTTGATCATACATAATGAAAGCTTTAGTGCCGGGCCAGGATTCGAACCCTTTCACGCGCAATATGTGGAGATGTTGAGGAGTCTGCAGTTTTGAACAAACAACAAATTGCAGTCGAGCTGTATTGTCACGAAGGGATCAAACTCCGTGTTAAGGGCGGTCTGAGTTGCATTCCCAGAACAGAACCAATTTTATCGACATACGGAAGCTCAAATAAAAGATGGAATAAGTGTCCTGTGACACTACATAGCGTTTGTTTCGTCACTAGAAATAAATAACTAGCATAAGAAAGGTTACTGTTGATAGAGTTTCTACGTGTCGCGACTCCTGACTTTATTGTGGTTCAACATAACGTCTACTTGGTAGAGAAGGAATATCATGTTTAACATGAATGTCAGACCCCAATGCCATTATACCTTCTTCACTTGGCGTAGCCAGAAGGGAGCTGAATCTGTCTGTCCTTATCAAAAATCATCAGCAGAAGTTGGAATCGAACCCAGACCAGAAGTATATGAACCTAGCATCAATCCAATAGACCACTAAATTCTATTTTCTATCACTCCTCTTTCTATCATAAGAAAGTTGTGCCACACTGGATGAGAATTCTGACACACAGACTCCCTGTAGTGGTTTGCAGCATGTTCAGTACATTCATTTACTTGGAAGACCGAATCACCATGAACTAGCTGCCTCGGCTACCCAGTGCATACATTCGACTCTATTTTGTAATCATCGAAACAAAATCACGTAACTGACACCTACACAAAACTGCCAATAGTATAGGATGCAGAGATTTAAACAGGAAGTGTTCCTTTCGACTTCAGCTATTCTATTGCGCTATCTGTTTGTTAAAAACGTCGTGCAGTGCAAAAGAAAAGCTGTAACTGTCTGTCTCTCAGAAGTCTAGATCCGGCCATACGCAATATCTCACAGCACTGTGCAATGCTCAAGTTCTGGAGAAATTGTTGTTGAGGTCTGGAGGTGTTGTAGCTATGTGTCAGCTAGTAGCGTAACGGTAAGCGTCGCGCACTGTTGATAAGTCGTCGCGAGTTTGAGTACATTCACTGCTACATTTTTTAAAACGCCATACTGCTGTCTGCTGAAGTTATCGATCTAATGGAACTTTGAACATAATTCCTTCACTTCTCAACCCAAAATAGTCGCATGTGGAAAAAGGGCTAACTTCTGCGTCATTTTGTTCTTTTCAGCCTTAATAGATGGAATCAGTAAACTGCATGTGCATTGTCAGACTGGTATAGATAGCATCAGAGAATTCGCATATATCGTTGATGATTAATTTCTCTCTCATGTTAACCAATGTTTTAACAACACTAAAAGAAACCGTACGAAAATTGTGCACCGTATTATAAGAAATGAAATAAAACTACCCACGATAACCTTACGACGAAAGTCTGTTTCAATAAAACTGAGTATCTGTACATAAGCGTGCCTTCGGCACGAATTAGTAAAATACTAATCACTTAGATATGGATTGGGTCTGTGTTTGATTGGTATGCTGTGTCATACTCAAGTGGTATGCAAATGTGGCATTTCATAAATAAAGTTATGTATTCCTAGAAACCCAAAATTTATTTGTCAGCAGCGGAAAGAGGCGTTACCTGTTGTGCAACATTGTAAGTTTTTCACCATTGCACTATGATCCGGTAGTATTTTCTCGCGATTTCCTTATCGATGTGTGATCTGACTGCTTGTAGCTCTTTCACAGAAGGGATAACAACGTTACAGTCAGCAAGACTGGAACCGCAAACCATAACAGACGTTTTCTCTCAGGTTAGCACGTTTCCACATAGCTAGGGAAGTGATATGCATCCAGGTCTACTCTTACGAGACCAGTAGTGGCTAGAACTCGTAAACCGCTATTTAAAGGACGAGATTAGATGCGATTTTCACGTGCAACGTCTTTCCTGGGATGAAAACCGTAAATTTACAATCTTTTGTCACAGCTCAAGAGTTAATAATAACTCAGATTAATCAATGGAAATGACAGGAAAAATCAAGTGAACTTTGAGGCTTAATTCCGTGCACACCAGGAAGTAACTCGTCGATCACAGAGTTGCCAAATATACCTTGCCTTGTTGCCAAATCTCAGTTACATTACCAGCAGGAAGAAGACGAACCGATGTGATCCTACGGTGGGCTGGGAAGTGACCATAGCTGACGTCTCAAAGACGCGGCTGCTACAGCCTGGAATACGTCATCCGTCTGATAAACATTTCTGTAACTGGGTTTAGGGACTGGAGCGTAGTTACTAATAATACTCAGAACTGACTGCAAACTAAGCTTCATAAATCAGTAACTCTCATAATTTCTTTTATATATCTTTCGTAAGTGTACTCAAAACTAAGAAAATCATTGACGAACGTTTTCGTGCCTCGCCGATAGTCGAGCACAACAAACAAAAATAAAAACAGACTGTGTGTGTGTGTGTGTGTGTGTGTGTGTGTGTGTGAGAGAGAGAGAGAGAGGGAGAGAGAGAGTAAAGAGAGAGAGAGAGTTTGGGAGAGAGATAAAAATAAAAAAGAATGAGAGAGAGAGAGTAATAAATTGTTGCAAAGAAACTGAATCATGGTATGTAAAGAAATCTTTCATTAAAATGACACGTTCTACATCATTACGAAATGTCGTATTCATGATCTATGGAACAAGTATTAATCTAATCTAATCTAATCATATCATATTGCTGACTAGTCATGAGGAGGCACGAATTACAGAAACTTTCACCAAAATCAGTAACCAAATCTAAACTTGAAAAAAAAAGACAGTTTTGTAATAAACCGGGACTCCTGTAAAGACCCTTTCTTCCCTGTTAACTAACCACGAAAGATGTGTGATATACCTCCATTCAGAAGGAACAAAGTGTTCATGCTAACCGCACACCTACCGTCCTTCTTTATCATCCACGAACGTAGCTTAAGTAACACTTGCTTACTCACCAACAGTAAGATGTGTGCGTGTTTGACCAGAAATAACGACACCTATTGCGATTGTTGGCAACAGACATTAAAAATGCACGTTAATGTTCACTAGCAGACTGGTATGCACGTGATAGGGCTTGAAATGAAATTATGAATATTTTTGTACTCTATCAGGATTCGGACCCACATACTTACCTTTGGAGGAGCCCTAGAGAAGATTGCGGTCTTGGGAAAAGGAACGAAATGATTGAACTATACTGTTCCGAGAGATTCAGATCCTCGGAAGATAACGAATTCGAATCACAGTCCAGCACCAAATTTTTCAACGTCTCTAGTTCAATCAAGTACAAGAAAAATAAGAGCCCTGTTCCATTAAATGGCTTTCGTTTCATCACATAAAATAAAATTTTCTAATGTAAGTAAGTTTACTGGAGACAGTATTTCTGTTTACCATGACTTCCGCATATGTCATTTCCCAACGTAAACCGGCTCTGCCCAATTGGTAATGAAGGAACGTGATGTTTAATGCGGGTAGTTCGTTCCACCAGACCATTGTGGCCACTTTTCCCAGCCCCAGGAGTGTGTTGTAACGGATGATGTGCTTAGCTTAGCTTACAAAGAAGAAAAAGCGCAGGTCTGCACAGTGCCCGCATCTGCCCTTAAGTTTCTGTCCACACCCATGAGTCTGATTGTTTCTTTGTATCCTCCCATCTACTAAAATTAGATTTGAGAGCAGCGATAGCTACAGCGTTCGAAGTATTCATAGTATTGTATACGTGTATGTAAATGCCTTCCAATGCCCACTCAGAGAAGACATATTGCCGGACATAGAATTCTGATGGTAGCACGATTGTATTGTCCACCTAACGGACAATTTTTTTGTTTATGACTGTATTTACAACACATATTGCACGCTGAACACTCAGAAAAATTAACACTACAAAATTATTTTATGAGAGCAACGTTAGCTACAGCATTCGAAGTATTCACAGTATTGTATACATGTGTGTAATGCCCACTCAAGGAAGACAAGGATACACAGTCTAGCTACCGTATTATAAATAAGCCTCAGTTTGTGGATGAACTCAGACAGTTTGATAATCATGTTGAATATTTAGCAGTACTGTACCATTGGCGTTAAACTCGTTTTCAACCAATGATTCCCACAGCTACAGGAACATTACATGTGATACCTCTTAGACAAAATACTTATGCAGTGCTATAAGACGAAAATATCGACCTGTCTCAAACTGTGGGAAGTTTGTTAATAACTTTCGTACCTGGAGAAAGAGCTTTTCCTATTTGAGATATCTGTGAATGTTGCTGCGTAAGACGATTTAAGAAGAAACTAAATTCCTTCAGCTACGACAATGTTAAAAGAAATCGTCTTAACGGCACTAAATAGTGGTTTGTGAATCGTTTACCGGCTGTACTCTGCCAAATTTCGGTGGCTGGAAGGCAAAAAGCTTACTGACAAATTTCACACAAGGAAAAGGGGGACGAAATGTCTCCCACTGGAAGGTCATGTTGTTTTATTTAAATGATTACAAAATCAGCTAAAACGAACAGTGAGATTGTCAGTATAAGCACATTACTGTTATCAGAATGATGTTGCACCGTCCAGGGCCTGTAATGATAAAGGACCCGTTTAGGTCAGGCATATTGTATACAGAAGTGGAAGAGAGAGCAAGCACCACTTACTTCCACAATCCGTGTGCATTGCATACACACAGAAATTACTATTACAGTGAACTATTGTAGCCCAATGAGAAAATTGCATATTTTCCGGTGAAAAAGAGCACTGGCAAACAGTCTTCCATACATTAGGTTACTTAAACTGGTGTCACTCTGAGCTAGAATTTATGGTCAGCGACTAAGTATAAGGTGAATGAGTCGGATGCGGCTTTTGCAACTGTGAAATACTTTCCTACATTATAGAAGTGAATATTATATCTGAACTAATAGTGCGAAAATTTTGAACTTGGATAGCTTACAATGAAAATCTTTCTGTTTATTGCAAAGGAAAACAATTGATTTTCTAAAACATTCTCTGCCATACACAACGTGAAACAGGTCACGTCGACCAAATCTTGTGGAAGAACTGACAGCGACGTATAACGGAAGGCAGTAAGATCCCTTGCCTTTTGGTTTAGCAGTATTCGACAGCCATTTCTAGGCGCAAATAAATTAAGAAAGGCAGCGCGTTTTTGTTATCAAGTAATTTCTTCATCAATTACTTTAGTTTTAATGTAATCAGTGAGTAATTGCTGATGTTTGATATTTACATGAAAAGACTCTGTAGACAGGGAAAGAACCTCTTCTTGGGCAACTACTTCTATAATGACCAAAAGGCATTAAATGATCTTCCAGCAAGGGTATGAAGAAAATGATAGTAACAATGAAGGTGATAATCGAATTATCCGGTAACTTCACACTTCACAGTGGATTTTCTCGAACTAAGAAATTTGCTGAATTAGTGAATATTTCAAAATGGCTTTACATCGAGGCTATAATAGCTAGAACAGTCTTTACACCCTGCTGACATGAGAATAGCATGATCTCCACGTCAGAAGATTGCTTATACCTAGCCATTTAACAGACTCTCTCTCTCTCACACACACACACACACACACACACACACAGTCTTTTTTTATTTTTGTTTGTTGTGCTCGACTATCGGCGAGGCACGAAAACGTTCATGATTTTCTTAGTTTTGAGTACACTTACGAAAGATATCTAAAAACAACTATGAGAGTTACTGATTTATGAAGCTTAGTTTGCAGTCAGTTCTGAGTATTATTAGTAACTACGCTCCAGTCCCTAAACACAGTTACAGAAATGTTTATCAGACGGATTACGTACTCCAGGCTGTAGCAGCCGCGTCTTTGAGACGTCAGCTATGGTCACTTCCCAGCCCACTGTAGGATCACATCGGTTCGTCTTCTTCCTGCTGGTAATGTAACTGAGATTTGGCAACAAGGCAAGGTATATTTGGCAACTCTGTGATCGACGAGTTACTTTCTGGTGTGCACGAAATTAAGCCTCAAAATTCACTAGATTTTTCCTGTCATTTCCATTGATTAATCTGAGTTATTATTAACTCTTGAGCTGTGACAAAAGATTGTAAATTTACGGTTTTCATCCCAGGAAAGACGTCGCACGTGAAAATCGCATCTAATCTCGTCCTTTAAATAACGGTTTACGAGCTCTAGCCACTTCTTGTCTCGTAAGAGGCGACCTGGATGGATATCTCTTCCCTAGCTCTGTGGAAACGTGCTAACCTGAGAGAAAACGTCTGTTATGGTTTGCGGTTCCAGTCTTGTTGTCTGTAACGTTTTTATCCCTTCTGTGAAAGAGCTACAAGCAGTCAGATCACACATCGATAAGGAAATCGCAAGAAAATACTTCCGGGTAATAGTGCAATGGTGAAAAACTTACAATGTTGCACAACAGGTAACGCCTTTTTCCGTTGCTGACAAACAAATTTTGGGTTTCTAGGAATACATAACTTTATTTATGAAATGCCACATTTGCATACCACTTGAGTATGACACAGCATACCAATCAAACACAGACCCAATCGATATCTAAGTGATTAGTATTTTACTAATTCGTGCCGATAGAGGCACGCTTATGTACAGATACTCAGTTTTATTGAAACAGACTTTCGTCGTAAGGTTATCGTGGGTAGTTTTATTTCATTTTCTATAATACGGTGCACAATTTTCGTACGGTTTCTTTTAATGTTGTTAAAACATTAGTTAACATGAGAGAGAAATTAATCATCAACGATATATGCGAATTCTCTGATGCTACCTATACCAGTCTGACAATGCACATGCAGTTTACTGATTACATCTATTAAAGCTGAAAAGAACAAAATGTCGCAGAAGTTAGCCCTTTTTCCACATGCGACTATTTTGGTTTGAGAAGTGAAGGGAATTATGTTCAAAGTTCCATTAGATCGATAACTTCAGCAGAC
Organism: Schistocerca serialis cubense; assembly: GCF_023864345.2. Lineage (NCBI taxonomy): Eukaryota > Metazoa > Arthropoda > Insecta > Orthoptera > Acrididae > Schistocerca > Schistocerca serialis. The sequence continues at coordinate 342,869,331 of NC_064646.1, forward strand.
AGCAGTATGGCGTTTTAAAAAATGTAGCAGCGAATGTACCCAAACTCGCGACGACTTATCAACAGTGCGCGACCCTTACCGTTACGCTACTAGCTGACACAAAGCTACAACACCTCCAGACCTCAACAATTCCACAAGAACTTCAGCATTGCACAGTGCTGTGAGATAATGCATATGGCCGGATCTAGACTTCTGAGAGACAAACAGTTACAGCCTTTCTTTTGCACTGCACGACGTTTTTAACAAACAGATAGCGCAATAGAGTAGCTCAAGTCGAAAGGAACACTTCCTGTTTAAATCTCTGCATCCTACACTATTGGCAGTTTTGTGTAGGTGTCAGTTACGTGATTTTGTTTCGATGATTACAAAATAGAGTCGAATGTATGCACTGGGTAGCCGAGGCAGCTAGTTCATGGCGATTCGGTCATCCAAGTAAATGAATGTACTGAACATGCTGCAAACCACTACAGGGAGTCTGTGTGTCAGAATTCTCATCCAGTGTGGCACAACTCTCTTATGATACAAAAAGGAGTCATAGAAAATAGAATTTAGTGGTCTATTGGATTGATGTTAGGTTCATATACTTCTGGTCTGGGTTCGATTCCAACTTCTGGCGATGATTTTTGATAAGGAGAGACAGATTCTGCTCCCTTCTGGCTACGCCAAGTGAAGAAGGTATAATGGTATTGGGATCTGACATTCATGTTAAACATGATATTCCTTCTCTACCAAGTAGACGTTATGTTGAACCACAATAAAGTCAGGAGTCGCGACACGTAGAAACTCTATCAACAGTAACCTTTCTTATACTAGTTATTTATTTCTAGTGACGAAAAAAACGCTATGTAGGGTCGCAGGACACTTATTCCATCTTTTATTTGAGCTTCTGTATGTCGAGAAAATTGGTTCTGGTCTGGGAATGCAACTCAGACCGCCCTTAACACGGAGTTTGATCCCTTCGTGACAATACAGCTCGACTGCAATTTGTTGTTTGTTCAAAACTGCAGACTCCTCAACATCTCCACATATTGCGCGTGAAAGGGTTCGAATCCTGGCCCGGCACTAAAGCTTTCATTATGTTTTATCAAGCTCTAGCATGAGAACACCTATCTGCTGGTGGGTAATAATTTTCATTTTTAATGTATTTTCATTCGTTGTCAACACTAACGGTATCTGACGTTTTTGAGTCCCAGTGAGACACAGAACTGTTTGCGAAATCATTGTAAATTCAAGGATGTTATTCCGAGCTGCTGGTGGAAAAAAATTCGGTAGCTGACGTCTCTTTGTGTGCAGTCAACAACGATACGTGAGGGGCTCGATTCCCAGTCAGCACTGAACTCTTCGTCATATTATTTCTAGTTCAAACATGCTCTCATGCTCACATGTCGCTGCTGGTGTAACAAACCCATTTTTAACGTTCTTTTTCTCTAGAATATAACAGCGATAGGCGCCAGGTTGGAGCCCTGTCATTTCAGTTAAAACATCTAGCTACTACCGAGAAAATCCGATATGCCACAGTTGACTGTGCTTCGATGACAATCCAATTAGGTTCCGGGTTCGAATCCCTGTCCAAGACTAAGCTTTACCTCACGGCATTTCTAGTAAGTTACTTGTGAAGAAGCAATATTTAACATCTCTCGTAGTTCGTTAACAAGGGCAATAGATGCTGGGTAGGAATTCGTGTCCGTCAACAATTTTTACGTTATGTAATTTAAAGTCGATATTTGCTAACTGATACTGTCTAAAATCGAGGTATATCGCTCTCTGTATGTCTAGTAAGGAATGACTGTTAGTTTCCGTCGGTCACGAAAGTCTTTGCTTAGTCTGCATGAGCTGGGTTTGAATCCATATGCAGAACGAGACGGTTCGTCGTGTCATTTGTAGTTGATACATATTCTCAACTAGCTGCTCGTGAATAACTTCAATTTTTAATGTCATTTTGTGTTAAATAATAAGTACGGTATGTTATTTTGAAGAGGAAATCATGAATACGACGAAACTTACTACGTGAATTACCTATCTGACGTAATAATGAGAGTGGTAACATTTCATGTATGTCATTTATTGTAATAAATGTGAACTTACAAGCCTGAAGAACCGTCTTATCTGCGATAAGATGTTCCCTGATATTTGTAGTACCTTGGTATTACTTTACATCTTGAGTTATTGCTATACAGAGCAGTGTTTTCTAGTGGTGACTTGTTGGAACCACTTTCAATAGTCAAACGACTGTCCCGAGGGGCGATTAGAGGACCTCGCATGCGCCCTCATTGCATGAAAAGCAGAAAATCGTAACTCCATCAAAACATGCTCCTACAGCTCGCCGCCTGTATTTAGTGTTCTTATTCTACTACAGAAAGTAAATTTTTGACGTGCATGTTTTTCACAGTCGATTAGCACAATTATAAGGTCATTAAGAAAAGGCAAGAAAACAAACATGCAAGAAAAAATGAAAGGAAGCGTTCTATACCGACTGTAGTCTTGCAAGCGGTTCTCCAGAACGACTCACGCAGCAAGTGACCCGCTAGTTCTAGGAAGACCTGCCTTCCTTCCCTAAGGCCAGAACCATTTTCTTTCTGTCTGTTGCAAGTTTCTGCATGAAGTCTCGAGAATCCGTGTTCAAGGAGAGCTTTGGCTGGTGGCTGTAGCAGAAAGATCTCGCACGAGCACGCTTACCTAGGAATTGTTTTTAAAATACGAACCAGGGGTAATGGCGAGGTTGACCGTTTCCCGCAACATGATGGAAAGTCTAGATGTAGGGCGAGAACAGTGACCGGAAGATGCACATCTGCGACCTCCAGCCGAAAGTCCACAGATCGAGGTCACTGGGAGCGCACCGAGGGATATTATACGAATCTCATAGAAAGTTTGAAGTGGGACATACCTGAAGATAGACGACGCCCTAAACGGAAGGGGCTGCTCGCTAAATTCCTAAATCCGATCTTCACCGAGGATGTAGAGCATATATTATCACTGCCAACTTTCAAATCGCGCAATGATCACCATTCAAAGATAAGGGAAATTAGAGCTCGTACTGAGGCGTTGAGATAGTCGTTTTTCCCTCAAGCGATCCGCGAGTGAAACAGAAGGGAGGAAATATGACTTTGGAGCGAATAGTGGCGTCCGCCACACACCTACTGGTGGCTAGCGGAGTATACAGGGTGGTCCATTGATAGTGACAGGGCCAAACATCTCACGAAATAAGCATCAAACGAAAAAACTACAAAGAACGAAACTCGTCTAGATGGAAGGGGGAAACCAGATGGCGCTATGGTTGGCCCGCTAGATGGCGCTACCATAGGTCAAACGGATATCAACTGCGTTTTTTTAAAAATAGGAACCCCCATTTTTTATTACATATTCGTATAGTACGTAAAGAAATATGAATGTTTTAGTTGGACCACTTTTTTCGCTTTGTGATAGATGGCGCTGTAATAGTCATGGCCGAGCGGTTCTAGGCTCTACAGTCGGGAACCGCGCGACCGCTACGGTCGCAGGTTCGAATCCTGCCTCGGGCATGGGTGTGTGTGATGTCCTTAGTGTAGCGGGACTTTGAATTTCGCCGCGCTACACTCGTTCCCTCAGATAAAACATATCCCGTCGCAGCGGTATGAGCGCTCGACGGTAGTGAAACTACTAAAATTGTAACTCTTTTTTTGTTTTCTATTCGTTTCTTAATTGTCTCTTGATAGCTGAAGCTTAAGGCAGACGTGATCTGATTAAGACGAAAACACATATTAATGTGTAGACATTGTGGAAGTTGTTATGAAATTCGGAGGATGGAGAGAAGCAACTAAAATAAATTGCATTTAATATCAAGACGGTTTTGTGTACATTAGAAATTCCTGGACAATGAAACTTATTGCAAGATTTCGGAGCCGACTTTTCACACAGAAATGAAGGAGATTTTTGAAGACCTGGACGCCGCACGAAAGAAGACAAGTTAACCTGGTAAAGGATGATTTATCTACACCACTTCCCTATGTCAGTTACATTTTGTTATTCTATGTTTCTTTTCAGTAAGTTTTGTAGTGGAAATTGGTTTAACTTTTGCTCAAAAACGCCACGAGGACCACCCCAACTATAGCTTTTCTGTAATACGAAGTCCGATTTGCTTTACATTCTTTCCCTTTTTCACGGTCTCTCTTCTCCATTTATTTTTTTATTAACCACTACAACTGCCTCCCGCGACAGGACGCAATTTTCGGATGTGTCGTTTTTGAGCAAATTTGAAACTTTAATTTGTATTTTTTCCCAACAGAAAATAACCAAAAGTCCTGAAGTTTAAAGGGTAACGAAAACACCAACTTTATTGTACCTAAGCAAACGATTATTCAACAATATTGTAAAGAATTTTTGTTACTAATTCAATCTGTTGTCTTTTCATGGCATATATTGATGCAAAACTGTTATTTTGAGACCTTTTGGTGATTATCCGATGGAGATGTATTAAGAAAATCCATATTTTGACGAATGCGATTTACGCAGAAGTGATTGACCAGCCGCTGCAGGACAGAAAATTTAATGGTGAGTCACACAATTACGTTTTATTCAAGCATTCAATAGCCAACTGCAGAATCCATTATTCCCTTTCCACACATCCTGTAGTTTTCTTGTAGATTTTTCCAAAATTATCTATCTCTATTGTAGTTTGTGGTAATTGTAGTATTGTTGTAGCTGCATATGAAGATCGTAAATTTGACCGCCGAACAGTCATTTGTTACGAAAAATTTTGTCCGCCCTGCTGCATCTCTCTCAACCATTGTTTGCAATAGAGCAATCATTTACATTGACGAGAAAATATTTCAACCCAAATTTGAGTCAAATCTTTATTAGTCAGACTTATATTATTCCCTTTTTTGACTTACGATTATACATCCTATTACAATGGAACGCGGTAAGGTAGAGATAGTTTCGGCAGATGAGTTAAGTGAACTAGATTCATCGTGCAACCAACAAGAAAGTCCGCGTTTCCCTCCATGGACGAGTTCACAGATCAATGGAATGATTTTGCCTCAAACTCGCAACATTTGTGATAATACACATATGGCGACTTTAAATGACGAAATGTGTAATGGACGCGAGACTAGACCGTCAGCGCTATTATTAACATCAATGTCAGAACCGAATATGAGACAAGTTCAGCAATGTGACACAAATCGGACACAGGAGACTAACAAACTGAACCGACTATTCGAGTTATTTGCAGACATGAAACGAGACGTTAGTCAGAAAATTGACGCAAAACTGGACGGACTTGGTCAGGACTTTAAACAAAGGCTAGATAAAAGCGACGAAAAATTTGACGTATTAAACCGTACTATGACCGAAAATTTTGAACGAACGACAAAACAGATGACAGAATTAAATAACACCACTAAACAGCTCAGCCAGCGATTTGAGACATTATCCGATCGAGTCACTAAACAGGAAGAAACTTTGGTTACATTCACACATGAAACAAAAAACAATATCACCCGATGTGAGAATCAGTTAACTCAAATAGTTAATGTGCAGCAGGAAGTGAACACTCGTGTTGAAGAGTTAGCTCAGGCTCAAACTTCAGCTAGCTCCACCCAAGAAAAGCTGACTGAATGGCTCTGAGCACTATGGGACTCAACTGCTGTGGTCATCAGTCCCCTAGAACTTAGAACTACTTAAACCTAACTAACCTAAGGACATCACACACATCCATGCCCGAGGCAGGATTCGAACCTGCGACGGTAGCAGTCGCTCGGTTCCGGACTGCGCGCCTAGAACCGCGAGACCACCCCGGCCGGCGGCTGACTGAAGAAGTGGGAAATATTACCCAACAGCTCACAATGGTAGTTCTTGAACAAACCCGCCTCAAAGAAAAGATAGAAAAATTAGAAGATCGAGCGGACCTCGCGTCACTAAACAACGACACAAACATGGCCGAGAGAATTGTACATGAATGTAAATTGTGTGACGACTACCTGGACAAAAAACTTGAAACAATTACACAGGACATACTTTCAAAAACAAAGACACATGTTAAAGACGAGACAAAACACATACAAGACGAAGTGACAAAATTACGAGACAATGTTGTGCCGTGTTTGGCGATAGGTGCAAACGCATCGTCAGGAAACGACAAAACAGCTAAAACCATGGCTAATGACACAGACAGAACACCACCTATTGTGGAATCACCTATTTCAAATCAAAATTACAATGTGCCGCTTTCTTTTCCACCAAACGAGCAATATTACGGTACCACACCTAGAGTAGCAAGTGACCTAAATCACATCAATACAGTTATGCCAACCGGCATGGCCGATGACACGTTTGTAAGACATGGGTATTTCCAGACGTTTTCCAGTGAGGACAAACACAAAGTCCACCCTATTGTGTTTATTAGATCATTTGACGGTGTTTTTCCACGTAGTTGGTCAGAAGTCGATAAAATCAGATACATCACCAATCTCATGGGAGGACGAGCAGCTAAGTGGGGTGCCGCTATGAAGCGGCGGTGCCTTACGTTTGAACAGTTCGAACAAGCCTTCTTGGACGAATTCTGGTCCGAGAATGAGCAACAGAGTCTAAGGAGAGAAGTGTGCAACCCCGAGACCTATGACCGTAAAAAAGAGACATTAAGACAATACTTTGAGAGGTACCTAGACAAGACACTGTACTGGTCCAAACCAGCCGACTTGCCAGCGATAATTGACACTTTAAAGAGCCACTTACCCTTTCCATACCGAGACAGATTAATAGGAGTACCGGAGAATGACATTAAGAGTTTTTTAAACTTCTTAGATCAAATGGACGTAGTTTACAGAGGCGATTCATGCCATTCAAATTTTACTCATATTACTAACCAAAATCAGCACGCACCCCAAAGGAACCGTAGTGACGGTGGTTGTTGGAACCATCCGTCCGCGCCGCGACACAATATGACGCCTGCGCGCGAAACATATTCAAATGGAAACGTGTATGACAGTAGGAACAACCGCAGAAATTCGTGGAATAATAATAATAATAACAACAATAATTATCACCCATATCAAAATGGTAACTACACGCAAAATGAAAATCACAGACAGTACAACAACAACAGCAATAGGAGACGTGAGAATAACAGGTTCAACCCGGGCTACTTTGACAGGAACATGACATATAACAGACATAATTACCACCAAAACAATAACAATCCCAACAATCACCGACAGAATATGTGGAACACACAAAATTCACGCATGACAAATCATAACCCTCCACGGAATCCACCGCCGTTCCCCAGTACAGTTATGCACTCCCCGCCATGAAGTAGCAATAACAATTACGGCACGCCATCAGCTGACGCGTGGGCGCCAACCGGCCGGAATGTAAACATAGTGGAGCTGGTCAATGAATCCGGCCAAACACAGCAGACGACGGAAAACAGTCGACGACCAAGCTAAGCGCTCGTGCTTCGGTCGTGAGGTGTTGTAAGAGCGCAACGGTTGAGACGGTTTGTTTCCTCAGGTACGATGACAAAATGACAGCAGAACAGGAATTAACCAACGAGATAAACATTAAATCAGGCAGTTGTGTTAAAGAATTCATACAAGCTACGGCACGGGTTAAGTTTAACGATTATGATGTACAAATTTTATTCGATACTGGTGCTGCTGCAAGTGTGATGTCAACCGCATTCTATAAGGAATTGAAACAAATTATAAACATACTCACATTACCTGTACAGAATTGCCACGTGGTTAGCGCCACAGGTACTAAATCTAAGAACATACGCATGCAAGCCCTTGTTAACTTCACATTTTCCAATACACAGTTCAAGTCTAATTTTCTGATTGTAGACAAGCTTATCGTACACTGCATCCTAGGGATGGATTTCTTGAATGAACACAAAGCAATCACAGATTTAAGTAATGGCATATGTCAATTATCTGTAGGAGAACAACTAATTAATGTTGAACTTAATAAGACGATTGAACCACGACAAAAACATTACGAAGTAAGTCAATTTCAATTGGTATATCCTACCATAGTTAGTGTATGTAATTTAACACCTGAAGATTCAGACTATCAGGAGATTGAGCAGGATTTATTGTATCAGAAATGTGTCGAATCTGACTACTTAACGAAACCACAGCAAGAAGAATTGTACAAATTATTATGTGATTATGCACAAGTTTTCAGTGAAAGGCCTGGTGTAATCAGAGGTTATAGCTACAAAATGGATGTTAAGCCACATAAGACTTACTGTAGGACACATTATAATATTCCATGGGCGAAGAAACCTGCAGTTTTACGTGAAATCGAGCGTATGTTGACCTGGGGTGTCATAGAAAAATCACATTCCCCTTATTGCAGTCCTATCCTGGCGGTAGGCAAGCAAGATGGCAATGTCAGATTGGTGCTAGACGCACGTGAAATCAACAAAATTATTATACCTGTTAACACGAGACCCGTCAACTTGGACGAACAGTTGCTAAAATTTTATAATATACAATACCTAACTAATATTGACCTCCGCTTATCGTACTGGCAGGTGTCCCTTCACAATGACAGTCGTAAATACACTGCTTTCCTTTGTGAAGGCGGAGTTATCAGTTTTGTGTGTTGCCTTTTGGTTTGCGCGTAAGCGCGGGCGTTCATCGAGGCGCTTGACGCCGTTCTCGGCCCGTGTTTGTTGTCACGCGTCACGGCGTACGTCGATGACATTGTCGTGGCAACAAATACGTGGGAGGAACATATTGATCTGTTACAGCAAATTTTATTTAAATTTTCACAAGCTGGAGTCACAGTAAATCTTTCGAAGTCCAAAGTAGGAAGGCGTGAAATCAAGTTTTTAGGCCATATTGTCTCGCCGGAAGGCATTCGTCCCGATTCTAAGAAGATTGATGCTATTCGTAATTTCACTCCTCCACAAAACCGCAAACAGTTGAAAGCATTCTTAGGATTATCTTCTTTTTTTCGGAAGTTTGTTTCAAAACAGCTTCTGAATAGCTCTCACCTGCTAACTCTACTGAAAAGAAACGCAATTTGGAGATGGACAGAGTTTTGCCAAGCTGATTTTCAGGCTATTAAAGATGCACTGGCCAACGCACCCCTACTCTGCCACCCTGACATGACGTCAGATTTTTGCCTAGCCACGGATTCGTCATCATACGGCCTTGGAGCTTTTCTATTTCAAATTCAATCCGAATCCAGACGATCTGTCATCAAACCGATAAGTTTTGCGAGCCGCACGCTCACTGAGTGCGAGAGGTCGTACTCGGTGACGGAACGAGAGGCTCTTGCCATTATTTGGGCATACCGTAAGTTTCGATACTTTCTTTGGGGTAAACATACTCGCATATACACAGACCACCAAGCCCTTTCTTTCTTGCTATCATGCAAACTGCTTCATTCACGGCTCACCCGGTGGTGCCTTTCACTCCAAGCATACAGCTTCGAAATTATTTACATTAAAGGTAAATCAAACGTAGTAGCCGATGCCCTGTCCCGTTTGCCCCAAGGCATACAGGATTTTTCGGAACTTTCCGAGCAAACATCAGACTTTAACATCTTACTTATGTATGATGGTACATACGCCCCATACTACCGCAATATGTGCAAGAACTTTGCTTCACTTCAGGACAGCGACCCCAGGTGGTCAAATATCAAAAAGAAATTACGTACAGATCCTTCTTCACATTTACAAAAATATTACACAATACACAAAAATGTACTTTTTCATAGGCGTACCTCAGACTCGCACCACTGGTGTGTCTGTCTACCCGACGCGCATGTTGACGATTTTATTCTGTTCACACACAAAACTTGGGGACACTACGGAGTCACCAAATGCACTGATAAAATAGTACAGTACTGTTATTTTCCCAATCTGCGTCGGAGAGTGTTGCAAATTGTTCGCAAATATATCATCTGCCAAAAAGCAAAATTTTCCAACCGATCATCTTTGAATGAATTACATCCTATTGTACCAACCCGACCTTTGGAGTTAGTATCGTTGGATATCGCCGGACCTTATCCCAGAGCTCGTGGAGGTGTGAAATACATCGTTGCTGTACTTGATGTCTTCTCAAAATACTTAAAATTGTATGCTATCCGCACTGTCAACGCCTTTGCTATTGCTAAACGTTTGACTAACAGTTACTTTACAAGGTTTGGCAAGCCCCACAGCATTATCACGGATAACGTACCCTATTTTACGGGAAGAAAATGGAAATCTTTTGTTGCCACACATAACATCAAACATATTCTTACATCAGCATTTCACCCGGAAGGGAACCCCGTAGCAAGGATTTTTAGAGAGTTTGGTCAACTTATGAGAATACATTCACCTCGCAAACACACAAAGTGGATCGAATTTTTAGCACCCTTTGAGCAGATAGTAAACAATTTGCCTCATGCCTCAACAGGATACCCACCACAGGAATTATTATTAAACAAACCTGAACAGAACAAGTGGGCTATGCCCATTCCAAAGCTAACCGCATCCACAACACATACACCTTTGGAAGAGAAAGTAAGACAGGCATACACTACGTTGTGCAATAAAGCCAAGATCAGGAAAGAGAAGTATGACAAACATGTTACAAATACACAAACCTATCAGGTTGATGACCTTGTTCTGTTGCGTTCACATCCCAGGTCTACAAAATTAAAACAACTGAACAGAAAATGACAGCTATTATATTCAGGTCCTTTCAGAATAGCAAGCATACCTCACCCAGGTTGTTACTCCCTAGAATACCTGTTATCTCACAAGCTGAGGGGGCTGCATCCCCACAGACATTTGAAACCCTTTGTGCACTAAAACAACATAATATAATAATAACTAAGTTGAACATGAGCAAGCTGCTGTGAAAACGAGATCGTAAATATTTGTATTGAATACACGAACATTAAGTTATACAGCCTAAGAACACAAACGTTAATTTATGGAAATTATATACTGCAGTTACACTTGTACACATAATTATGAAGAGAATGTAAACTCAGGTGAGTACAGTTACTGAATGAGAAAGTATATTCATATAGGAATGAGGTCTACGCAGGTTATATTTGCTGTTAATTGTAAATTATAAGGTGAACCAACAATTAGTTATTTCAAGGCACTCTAATGACAGGAGATAATAGCTATTGAGATCAGTAATGACGTAGGTATGTAGCAGAATGAATGAGGACGTAAGAATGAATGATCAGTATGAATGAGTTAATATTTAAGTTAATATAAGAAGGTAAGTTACTGTGAAGTAGTTGATGGAGACAGATTACTTGAGGAAAATATTATTGGAGTTTTATGAGAATGGAAGTGCACCACGTATGAGATATATTAATGTTTGATGAGGAATATGTTTAATGTATAAGGATATATATATTATGATGAATATGTGAGTAAGAAATGAGTGAGAATGTTTTGGTAATATTGTGCTACATAGAGAAGTGAGTAAACAGTCTACATCTTTAAGATTACATAAGAATTTCAGTTTGAAAGAAAACATTTGTGATGAGTTAGAACATGTGAGTACAACACGTTAAATGTGAATCTATTTACAGTGCCCTTGAAAATGAACGAATGCAAGAAAAGCAGAGTGAACATAATGATGATTACCGCTGTTGAAAGAAATGTAATAAGAATGTAACTTGGAAACACATTAGCTTTAATTTATTTCAGAAGTGTAACTTGGTAACTTTTCGTTAAGTTTTGTTAAGCCACTGTGTGGAAGAAAACATTTATAGTTCGTGTTCAGACAGGAGAGTGATATTTTAAGGAACTTAAGTTGAAATATAGTTTTTACACAGCCCTCATGTGAATACATTTGTATAAATTTTTTTTTACGAAAGTGAGATTTAGTGCCATGCTAGCCTTTAATTATTATACTTACACACAACAGAAATCCCTGAGGAAGCAAAAGATAGGAGAGTTATTAAGGCCGTTTTTGCGACTCGTACAACACCTCCACTTAGCGAACAGATGACAAAATTACATCTACTTTGAAGACAACATTTGACTTTTCACGTTATGCAAGGTAAGTGCAAAGAAGCAGTGACCACCCGTGCAGCCGACATCGAGCAACGGACACTGAGAGACATTTTACTGTCAATTATAATACTATGTTCTTTATTTATGTTTTATACAAAGAAATGATATATATACACCACATACATGATGTTTAACCTTCACTAAAGTAGAAGAAAGTTCATGGTTGAACTCTTGAGAGGAAATTTGATATGTTATTATGTAATACACATTATGAGAGAGACAATCTCTGTGAGATATATTTTCCATTTGTATAGACGGTATCCACAAGAAGTGGAGATATCGAGGAAGTACTGAGCAGATATGCGATTCACTCATGCAAGGATTTGTTAAGGTATAATACACTAAGTCATATGAACAATCACAACACAAACAGAGAATCAGTCATGATGTTACACTACACAGACTTGACGTATGGACACTTACATTTACCCATGATTTGGTAAATTGTAAGCACCTCCTTTCACACACCCCTTGAAGGTGATGCAAACGTTATAATGTATTATGTTCTCTTTTTTTATGTAGTTTATAGGTAGTGAATAGTTTTCTTCCTGTCTATCTTTCTTTCTTTCTCCACTATCCTACTTCCTCCTGCAGCTGGGTATTGTTTGTTTATGGAATATAAGAATATATTGTGTCACAGTAAACTTTCAGGTGTGAATTAAAAGACATGAAGAAAATTGGGAATGGCATTACAAGCCTGGTCAACCACTAGCCAAGATAGGAATCAAAAGAAAGAAAGAAATAATAAATGAAGGAAAGCCCGTGCTTTAAACATTAAGTCTTATATCCCTTGGCACGTCAAAACCTTAATAAAGAAAATCAAAATGACCATAAACCCCAATAAAAGAAAGCCAATGGGACTTAAGTATAATTTTTTAGTGTAAATATTTCACATGCAGATTCTTGTAAATTTGTATGTATTTGTATATGTATTAAAACTTTGCATATTGTCAACATATTTTGAAATATGACCACGAAATGTAAGCTTTCATAATTAACGATGTAAACATGCTTGGACAAAGTGAACTGTTAAAATGTAAATATTGCAAAAAAGTGTAGCAAACTGTGAACGTTATAAACGACGAATTTAGTGTTGTTTGTGAAACTTATGGTGCATAAACCAAATAACTGTTTGTAAATCGATATAAACTGCAATTTACTTCGACGATAATGAGGATTTTCACACTGCAAATGAACGTTTGTTGGCAAGTGTAAACAACGTTCTGAAACACCTACCTTTGCGAACATCGACGTCGTTGTTCCTGGCCGGCCTTCAGATGCTTTGGAGAAAATAAACTCAGCATCTGTCGTAGGCGATGTGGAGGCTAAAAACTACATCGACCATATATGCCCCGGGAACAATAGTCATGAAAACGCACAAGGACCTGGAGTGTTGTGTCGTAACAAAAGACATAGACATTGCTTCAGATCACGTACACGCTCAATCTTATGGTGTCACCGGACTTAACACGCCATTTATGCTGGAATAACAACTTGTAATGAACACTATGTGAGAGTGAATACTGTTCAAGACTGTCATAACACAGCGATTTTGAAACTGCCGCACGCGAAATTCAGTGATGCTATTGCGCATGCGCAAAGACTACGTGCTGCCAGAGATGCATTTGGAAACCAACGCTGGAAGCGCACAACATTAACTGCACTGGCGAACAGCTTGTTCAAACAAACTGTATGTAAATATATATTAATTGTGTAAAAAGGATCAAAACTGTAACAATTGAATGTAGTATATAGATTTAGAAACCAAGTATTGACAAAGATAATCCCCTAAGATGCACGTGGCCTTTCCTAAGAAAATATGTATAATTGACATTTAGGTATATCTAGTCTATTGTTTGCTAGCCTGCCACGCTAAATGTTTTAGCGTGACAGTCGAGGGGGCGATGTAGCGGGACTTTGAATTTCGCCGCGCTACACTCGTTCCCTCAGATAAAACATATCCCGTCGCAGCGGTATGAGCGCTCGACGGCAGTGAAACTACTAAAATTGTAACTCTTTTTTTGTTTTCTATTCGTTTCTTAATTGTCTCTTGATAGCCGAAGCTTAAGGCAGACGTGATCTGATTAAGACGAAAACACTTATTAATGTGTAGACATTGTGGAAGTTGTTATGAAATTCGGAGGATGGAGAGAAGCAACTAAAATAAATTGCATTTAATATCAAGACGGTTTTGTGTACATTAGAAATTCCTGGACAATGAAACCTATTGCAAGATTTCGGAGCCGACTTTTCACACAGAAATGAAGGAGATTTTTGAAGACCTGGACGCCGCACGAAAGAAGACAAGTTAACCTGGTAAAGGATGATTTATCTACGCCACTTCCCCATGTCAGTTACATTTTGTTATTCTCTGTTTCTTTTCAGTAAGTTTTGTAGTGGAAATTGGTTTAACTTTTGCTCAAAAACGCCAGAAGGACCACCCCAACTATAGCTTTTCTGTAATACGAAGTCCGACTTGCTTTACATTCTTTCCCTTTTTCACGGTCTCTCTTCTCCATTTATTTTTTTATTAACCAGTACATTAGGTTAGTTAGGTTTCAATAGTTCTAAGTTCTAGGGGACTGATGACCACAGCAGTTAAGTCCCATAGTGCTCAGAACCATTTGAACCATTTTGTAATAGTCACAAACGTGTAAGTACATGGTATCACGTAACATTCCGCCAGTGCGGACGGTATTTGCTTTGTGATACATTATCCGTGATAAAATGGACCGTTTACCAATTGCGGAAAAGGTCGATATCGTGTTGATGTATGGCTATTGTGTTCAAAATGCCCAACGGGCGTGTGCTATGTATGCTGCTCGGTATCCTGGACGACATTATCCAAGCGTCCGGACCGTCCGCCGGATAGTTACGTCATTTAAGGAAACAGGAAGTGTTCAGCCACATGTGAAATGTCAACCACGAACTGCAACAAATGACAATGTCCAAGATCAGTAGCAGACAAATTTCGCGAGAATCGGGAATCTCAAAAACGTCGGTGTTGAGAACGCTACGTCAACATTGATTGCACCCGTACCATGTTTCTATGCACCAGGAATTGCATGGCGACGATTCTGAACGTTGTGTACAGTTCTGCCACTGGGCACAAGAGAAATTACGGGACGATGATAGATTTTTGGCACGCGTTCTATTTAGTGACAAAACTTCATTCACCAACAGCGGTAACGTAAACCGGCATAATATGCACTATTGGGCAACGGAAAATCCACGATGGATGCGACAAGTGGAACATCAGCGATCTTCGTGGGTTAATGTATGGTGCATTATGGGAGGAAGGTAATTGCCCCCCATTATATCAATGGCACTCTAAATGGTGCAATGTATGCTGATTCCCTACGTAATGTTCTACCGATGCTACTACAATATGTTTCACTGCATGATAGAATGGCGATGTACTTCCAACAGATGGATGTCCGGCACATAGCTCGCGTGCGGTTGAAGCAATATTGAATAGCATATTTCATGACAGGTGTATTGGTCGTCGAAGCACTAAACCATGGCCCGCACGTTCACCGGATCTGACGTCCCCGGATTTCTTTCTGTGGGGAACGATGAAGGATATTTGCTATCGTGATCCACCCACAACGCCTGACAACGTGCGTCAGCGCATTGTCAATGTATGTGCGAACATTACGGAAGGCGAACTACTCGCTGTTGAGAGGAATGTCGTTACACTTATTGCCAAATGCATTGAGGTTGACGGACATTATTTTGAGCATTTATTGCATTAATATGGTATTTACAGGTAATCACGCTGTAACAGCATGTGTTCTCAGAAATGATAAGTTCACATAAGTACATGTATCACATTGGAACAACCGAAATGAAATGTTCAAACGTACCTACGTTCTGTATTTCAATTTAAAAAACCTACCTGTTATCTTCGTCTAAAATTGTGAGCCATTTGCTTGTGACTAGTACTGCGTCGTCTATCACAAAGCGAAATAATGGTCCATCTAAAACATTCATATTTCTTTACGTACTACACGAATATGTAATAACAAACGGGGGTTCCTATTTTTTTTAAATGCAGTTGATATCCTTTTGACCTATGGTAGATCCATCTAGCGGGTCAACCACAGCGCCATCTGGTTTCCCCCTTCAAACTAGACAAGTTTCGTTCTTTGTAGTTTTTTTGTTTGACACTTATTTCGTGAGATATTTGGCCCGGTCACTATCAATGGACCACCCCGTATATGCAGATATTTATATGTAGACAGGGCGACTCGTCTGGACGGTAGCTTGCTACGGGGAACTACAGCCAGTCACGAGAGCGCCAGCCCTACAACGCTGGACAGTCACCGACACCACACAGCCGGCGTGACGACAACGTTGCTGCCATTGACAACGTCGCCACAGACGTCGACATTGTCACTGTTGCTGCCGTTCGAAATAACAGAACAGCC
This sequence comes from Schistocerca serialis cubense, assembly GCF_023864345.2. NCBI lineage: Eukaryota > Metazoa > Arthropoda > Insecta > Orthoptera > Acrididae > Schistocerca > Schistocerca serialis. Next base: position 342,885,780 of record NC_064646.1, read on the forward strand.
AGTGCGCAAATACGTCTGCCTTGGCACCTATAATGGCCTTGCTGCAGTACCGTAGTAGTTGTATAGGTAGGGCGACAGGCCCATTTTGTTTCCATATGTGACTTCACATGACCGAGGTCATTGACATAGAAATATCATCAGTCTTATCAGTGGCGTCATCAGTGGTATCATAATTCTTATCAGTAATGTCATCACGCTTATCAGTGGTGAGCCACACTCCTTCCCCTCCCCTCTCCTGTTTCCAACCAATCAACAAATCCAAAATAGCGTAACTGTGAAAGTGGTAAATTAGAAACCCTCCCCAATCTCACCCCCTTGCTTCCTGCTGTCTCCAGACGTTCAAAGTCTACTAACAAAATGATGTGTGAAATAAATGGTGTCAAGTTACATTATTTCCAAAATATATTTACATACACCTCAGGCCACACCTCTTTCTTGTCTCCTCCTATTCTCTTCAAGCGATTACAATGTCACATTAAAAATGAAAGATCCAATCAAAAATCCAAGATGTTGGAACTAGCTCAGTTGTGTTTATTATTATTATGTAGTATTCGGCCATGTCTTCATACGGAGAATTTCTGATTCCACTGTTCCCTGTCTTCAGCTTCTTCCTTCAGACTGTTGTATCTCTTTCCATCTTTCATGTAGTCCAGATGTTGAAGTCTTCTTCTTCCTCGTCCTGCATTTCCTCTGAGTTTCCCTTCGAGGACATCATGTATGAGCCCCTCGTGTCTAAGTACATGTCCAATCCAGTTGGCCTTTCCTTGAAGAATTGTACGCAAAATACTTCTCTCCTACTCTTCCCATTACATCGTCATTTTTAAGGCGATCTGTCCACTTGATCTTTTCCATTCTCCTCCAGCACCACATTTCAAAGCTCTCTAACCATTTTTTCTCCTTCTTTCTCATGTTCCATGTCTCTGCTCCATACAGTGCAATGCTCCAAATGTAGCACTTTATCAGTTTTTTCCTCAATGCCAGACACAACTTGCTGGTCAGCAGAGTCCTCTTCTTGTTGAAAGCACCTTTGGCCATGGCGATTCTTGCTCGGATTTCGTTGATGCAATGGGCATCCTTTGTGATAAAACTTCCCAGGTACTTGAACTGATTCACATTTTCCAGTTCCCGATTGTCAACAATTATCTTCAAGTGTTTCTCACGTTTTGATATGCGCATCACTTTTGATTTTTCGATGTTGATTTCCATGCCGTATTTTCTTCCCGTTTCCACCAAATTGTTCATCATGTGTTGCAACTGTCCCAGGTCGTCTGCATACTTGATGGTGTTGATGAGACGTCCTCCTACTTTGAAGTTTCCGCATCCTTTCAGCGCTTCTCTCGCCAGCATTTCTCCATACAGGTTGACGAGACATGGCGACAGACAACATCCTTGTCTCATTCCCCTTCCTATTTCCACACTGTTCGTTTCTCCATAGTTCAGTCGTACCTTTACCCTTTGTCCCAGGTACAAGTTCCTTATAAGTCTCTCCAGTTGATTCCTATTTCCTTAAATACAGGGTGCGTCAAAAAAATGTATACACACTTTGAACTGTCGTAGACAATTTATTTCCCGTTCTACAAGGTTAAATATCTGTGAGAAAGTAATGTTATGTTTCTTTAACAGGTGGCAGCAGTGGCAAGGAAGTAACTGCGACATGGCGGACGTGCGTTTGAGCTTTGAAGCGCGGAAGCAGATAATTAAGTGGTACTGGAAGTTTGAGAATGTCACTGCAGTTCGAAGACAGTGGAGAACTGAGTTTGGTACAGAACCACCTTCAAGGTTAACAATTACACGTCTACGAGACAAATTCGAAATTCATGAAACAGTGTGTGATGTGCATAAAGGTCTATCAGGGCGTCCTTGTAGAGCTACAAGTGATGATTCCACAACTGCAGTCTTGGAACTGTTTCAGCGTTCGCCTCAAAAATCTTCAAGGAAAGCGGAACGTGAGAGTAATGTAAGTGCTAGAAGTGTGCTAAGCATTCTAAAGAAAGGCAAATTTCGTGTGTACATTCCAAGGCTGGTGCAACAGCTAAGTGACGACGATCCAGATCGAAGGTTAGAGTTGTGTGAATGGGTTCAGGAGATGGTGAGACGTGAACCGGGACTTATGGGTAGCATAATTTGGTCGGATGAAGTCCAATTCAAACTCAATGGAACTGTCAATAGGCACAATTGTGTGTACTGGGCTGGAGATAATCCTCACATTACAGTTGAAAAGGCTGTGAATTTGCCTGGTGTAAATGTGTGGTGTGGTTTGTCTGCAGAGGGACTCATTGGGCCATTCCGCTTTGAAGGTACTGTTACTGGAGAAACGTACCTAACAATGCTTGCTCAGTCTATATTCCCTGCCATTCGTGCATTATACGGTAATGATGAGTTTTATTTCCAACAAGATGGCGCCCCACCGTACTATCATAGGGACATACGAGCATACCTGGATCGCAATGTGCCAGGCCAGTGAATAGGACGCAGGGGACCAATCGAATTTCCTGCACGCTCTCCATACAGTTTCTGGGTTTCTTCTATGGGGCACAGTAAAAGATGAGGTGTACAAACGTAAACCACGTAACCTGGACACACTTTGGAATGAGATTCAGTTAGTGTGCACAGAAATCTCATTGGACACTTTGGGACGATGCATGGAATCAGTGGTGACTCGTACTCAAAAATGTATTGATGCTGAAGACCACCAGTTTGAACATTAATCACATTTGCAAAGTACATTTATTTCTCCAATTGGACTTTAAGCTTTCCATTTCCAGAAATTTAACATTGCAGAACGGGAAATAAATTTTCTATGACGCTTCAAAGTGTGTATACATTTTTTTGACGCACCCTGTATGTTCATCAATATATTCCATTTGACTCTGTCAAAGGCCTTCTGCCAGTCTACAAAAAAAGCGCAAACCTTTGTAAGTAGGCTGTTTAGGTTTTTATATTGGTAACGCCACGTAGCGCTCTGTATGAGAATCACTGGCTGTGCGGCGTGCAGTTTGTGGATGGTTTGCATTGTTGTTGGCTATTGTAGTGTTGGGCAGTTGGCTGTTAGCGGCACGTAGCGTTACGCAGTTGGAGGTGAGCCGCCAGCAGTGGTGGATGTGGGGAGAGAGATGGCGGAGTTTTGAAATTTGTAAGACTGGTTGTCATGAACTGCTATATATATTATGACTTTTGAACACTAGTAAGGTAAATACATTGTTTGTTCTCTATCAAAATCTTTCATTTGCTAACTATGCATATCAGTAGTTAGTGCCTTCGGTAGTTTGAATCTTTTATTTAGCTGGCAGTAGTGGCGCTCGCTGTATTGCTGTAGCTTGAGTAACGAAGATTTTTGTGAGGTAAGTGATTTGTGAAAGGTATAGGTTAATGTTAGTCAGGGCCATTCTTTTGTAGGGATTTTTGAAAGTCAGATTGCATTGCGCTAAAGATATTGTGTGTCAGTTTAAGCACAGTCTTAATTAATTTTTCTAAGGGGACATTTCATATGGAGACCCTACCAGGATACATCACTGGAATCTTCTGATTTTTTCTTGTAGTTTGTGTAATTAGTGTAGATTTTGTTTATTGCTAGCATGTAATTGTAGAGAGTATCTCCTTTGTAGTTGCAGTCTTTCATTGTTATACAGTAAAACAGGTGTGGCATGCATGTAAATTTGCACCAATTATTTCGCAGCTGCGCTTGCAATTAACTAGATATTATTTTCAATGCTATATTAATGTGTTTTCTTATTTTGCTCTTCAAATTGTGCTTTTCTGTGTTGTTGTGTGAAATATTGTGACAATAATGGCGTTTGAAAAACTTAACACTAGGCTCCAATAGTGACGATGAGCGTAGCTTACCAGCACCACTGTGTAATTAATTAACAGACATTCAAAGTAGTAATTTGGTAACTGTGCATAGGGAAATGGAGTGGGTGTCAAATAATGGTGTAGACAGTGAAACAGGTAGTGAACAGGGAAGCATTATCGATCGATAGGTCGGCAACAGCTCGGCTCAGGAATCGGGAATGACAGAACACAATATTGCAAATACTGTAGACTCAGGTTTTGGGTTCTCACCGTTTTCTCAAATGAGTCAAGACACATTTTCCGCTTGTCAAAATGTGAATGTTGCCGGTGCAAATTCACTGCCGAAAAGCATAGATGAACAGATTCCAGACACAAATACATTATTATTGCAATTAATGCAACAAATGAAACAAAATCAGAGACAAACACAGCAACAGTTAGACACAATGGAACATAATCTTCAAAAGTTAGACACAATGGAACAAAATCTTCAAAAGTTAGACACGATGGAAGAAAATCTTCGAAAGTTAGATACCACACTTAAACAAACACGTGAAGGTTTAACTGCTGAGTTACTTAAAATCGAATCGAAATGTCAAAAAGTCTGTAATGATGTAAAACACAAATTTGTGAGCATTTCCAACCTATTTTTTCGCATCATGAAAATGCATTACAGAATCCCGAAGCAGCCATAAAAGAACTGCAAACTATTGTTCATGAAAATCACGACACCTTGCAAGCTAAAATTGACTCAGTTGCCTCTAACGATTCGGTTATGCAACTTGCAAAAACTCAGGAAAACTTAAAGGACACAGTAGATACGATTTCAACACAAATGGACACTCTGAAACTTGGTTCAGAAAAACACACAGAGGAAATAATTTCACTATCGGATAAAGTAGCCAAACTTTCAGATCAGTTCACTAACTTATCTACAAAGGTAGATGATGATCTGAATGACACAAGACCTGTAGCCTTCACGGACACTGAAGAGTATGAACAAATTAGAAAATTCAAACAAAATCAAAATCAAATCAATACACAGTACAAAAGAGAAATCCGGGAAGTACAAGATCAGTTGGCACAAGTAATACAAGAATTACATATTTCAGAGGACACTCGCGCTCCAGTACGGGAAGAGGGACATAGAAATACGGAACAACCACAAAATAATAACACTGGACATTTCGGAAATTATGAAAGAAATTGGCAAGGTGCACCGAACTTTGAAATGGAACCGCCGAAACGACGTAACAATGACCGACATGCGAATCGCCGACATGATGATTTTGACTATAAGCTGTTTATTACTACACGTAAATTCAAAACATTTAAGAATTCCGGCAACGACATTCATCCACAAGAATGGCTTCATCAATTCTTTCATTGTTTTCCTCCCAACTGGTCATTGGAGCACAGGTTAGAATTTATGTGTGGCTACTTGGAGAATGAACCAGCTGAAAGAATGCGATCGGTCATTCACGATTGTCACAGTGAAGGAGAATTTTATCATGCCTTCCTCTCAGCATATTGGTCTCAAGCTACACAAGACCGAGTAAAACATAGGGTCATGATGATGAAACACTTTGAACAATCTGAATTTTCCAGTCTTGTCAAATATTTTGAAGACATGTTGCATAAGAATCAATATCTTTCAAACCCTTACAGCCCTTCAGAACTCATATGCATTTGCTTAATGAAACTGCCTGAACATCTAAGAATTATTATTTTGGTAGGACGTTGCAAAGACGACATTGAAGCTTTTCAGGGACTCTTACAAGAATTAGAAATTGGCACAGACAGTCGCGGGATGCGAAAACAGGAAAACATTCACTACAGGTCACATCCGTCGCAATTCCGTGACGACAGAAACAATAACTGGACACAACAAGTCTATTCTTACAACGCAAATCGTGACCAAAACAGGCACCACCCATATGACAACCACTGGCAGAGTAATAATAGTTACAGAGAAAGATCACATTTCTGTAGTAATGAATATGACAGAGATTACCATAGAAACAGACAATATGGGAACAAAAACAATTAATATCAAGGGAGACAGAATAACTTCAGAGGCAACAGTTCAGCGCACAGTTACGATTCCGGGAGAAATTCTTCACCACATGACCGACAAACAAGAAACTATGTAAACTACCGACAAAACGACAGACCTGAATTCCATCAGAACTGGCGGGATTCAAACAGAGCAGGGCACTCTCGACAAGGTGAATTTGTAGAAGTTAGGTCTCCTAATCCCAATAACGATGCACGCCAACAAAGAGACAGACAATGACTCACATCGCAGGCAGCCACGTGCGCCGGCTGGCTTAGGGAAAAATTACATAGACGCTAACCTTGAGAAAATTTTTAGCATTCTTTAGCGATGTACCATATACCACATGATAATTCCACTGAAGCTGAAACTCTGCGTACCAGGAAGAGTAAAGGTTTACACCGCATTTCACATGTAAACCGTTTATTGAGAGATAATCTGCTTTTTAACTTAGTCTTTGCCATAAAACTTTTCACTTCACGCTACTAGTACAATTTGTCACACTGAGAAACTGTTAACATGCAACAATGTTTTGAAGTTAACTATCCAGTCTAGAACCAAGAGAACTTATTTAAACAGAGATTACGAATGCATTGTTATAGTGAACAGACGACACAGTGTTGTTATTTGTACATTCTTGCTTGTTACTAGCACGATTACGTAACAACTGTAATGCTTACATACTTAGAACATGTACTGGTACTGCTAATGAGATTTTAATGCAACATTTTGGTTTACTTTAAAATACATTCTGGATTTAAAGTACTTTCTGAGAGATATCAGATGACACAGTGGTTAGTTTATTTGACAGCTACACGATTATATCACGATGCTACTAATGAGTGACACAATTTATATTATTGCTTTTGCACTGTATCTGTTTTATATATGCACAGTTTTTCTGTATTATTCTGGAAAGTAAAACATGTTTTAGTAGTAACTTTTGTGGTATAGCTACAATGAGATAGCCTTTTTCGTAGCACAACAATACGTTACATTATAGTACTTTCTTGATCACGGTAAGGTATGTAATAACTACGATATCTATACGCAAAGCATTTCACTTTCGTTTATGATGAGGTAAGTACATTGACTTCAGCAAAACTTTGCTTACAGAGGACGATAACTACGACAGTTCCACAGAATTATCTTACAGCAAGACGCACATTTAGCGCTACAGGACGCGCATTTGAGTGATTAATTTTGTACTTAAACATTTATTTTTTAGGATTTTTGAATTACAATGATACAAAAGTTTTCCGTGATACATTTCATTCCATTGATGTAATCTGTAACACCTGAGGGTATAATTACATTAATCCTCAGGGGGGTACACGCTTACTTTGTGTACCATGTGTTTGGCAAGCACAAGGAGCCCTAGCTAATATGGTATTTGCTTATACAACTTTACACATCGGTACCATATTTCTCTAACACACAAATTACACAGCTATCTGATCATTTAACTGAGAGATAAACTTTTTTTTACTACATCAGTGACACATGTTTACGCAATTACACAGTTAGGTAACTTCACACTTATGAAATTGTATTTTGTCTGTACTTTGTGAACTGTTTATATTTTTTCGGAACCATTGTGATACTATGAGAGCTTTGAATGATGTATTTGGTAAGGGAGCATGATTTTAAAGTATGTTTGAGGTAGATGACACTATTGAAATGAGCAGAGAATTTTTTTTAGGTTTTGAAATTATTGCAGAAAGCTACGACGATTTTGAGATTTGACTGAGGTGTTATGGTGTTATTTTTACGATGACGATGTGTATATTATGCTGTTGAGGTATGTTTATGATCAATAAGCTGATGCTATATGAGGAATTTGATTATGCTATGTATTTATTATGATGAAATATTGAAGTGTCGTCGCAAGATTGACGTGTCAACGAATATATATATGCGTAATAAGGTAAGGAGTAATGAATAGTGGTTAGGGACTCTGATTTGTGGAAAAGGATGTTGGAAACCAAGAATCATACTTTAAAAGTTATGAAATGTGTGTAAATGCATGAATGTATCACAATGCTGGCGAAAATTTTTTGGACACTGTTATATTCATAAGATTTTGTTTCTACACATTTGCAACGCAAATTCTCGACCCGTGAAATTTTGTATATGAGACTGCCACTGTAGTGCAAACTGGTGTTGTAAATATTTCAGTAAGAAAGTTAAGTGACCTTCACGTAATGCGTCGTGGGCAAGACGCATTACGTGGGCAGCTGCACGACAGTCGCCTGGAAAAAAAGCCATTAGTGTGTGCCTTTCAGAGGCACAGGTGGAGAAAAAAGGAGGCCATTATCCTCGCTATTGACATTTCTTTGTAGAAAGCATCGCAAATACGACACGCTCAAACTTGAAAACATATGATTACACTGTGGAGCTCGTAATTTATGATATTCACTAAAATGCCTAATGAAATGATGAGAAACATTTCACATTTATTGCCTTGCTAATTGAAGGAGTGTTTACTGCATTATGAAATGCCGTATGGCTAGTGAATGACTTTTCACGCCTTGCTTTGTCTATTTTGTTTAATATCTAGTTTCTAGCTGCACTGCAGCATTGGTCAAAATAAAATTTAATAGATGTACTAATATAAATGTTTTATGCCTACAGATCCAGTAAATAGTTTTATGATCTATTCAAAAAAACAAAGGAGCATAAAAAGACATTTCCCTTCACGGGAATTGCATACGGAATTTTCTTTTCAACTACTTGGTAATTTTTTGGTAGATTAAGTTATCGTGATGCATCACTCTAGTGTTAAGATGTGACATAGGTATTAAACATGGCCATTTTTACTATAATATTTTTTCTGCTTGAGCTTTGTCATGTTTAGATATAAGTTATTGCATTTGCTGCTGCTGTTTGCCAGGCGTAGTGCTACTGAATTTCACTTTGTATTACTCTGTTAAGCCAGTTTTACTACTGATTTATTTTTCTTATTTGCTGCACATTGCCTTTATTAGTTGTAATATTGCATTTGCTTTGGTAATTTATGCTGCTTGCTTTGTCAAATTGGATTTTTTATCATTGGTATTTGTGTTAATTGTTTTGTGCTGCTGCATTGCCTCATCCCTTAGTTTAGCATCTGAGCTCCATAGCTTTAAGTTAGCTTAAGAAAGGGTAGGATATATAAGAGAACGAGTTGTGATGAATTGGAAGAAATGCATTGAGAAGGTATAAGAAAATGGTTTGGCCAAAACAGTATTTTGAAAGAGGATATGAACCAAAAATAGTAGGGTTTAGGGACAACAGGTTTAGGTAGGATTTTGTTGGAAATTAATGATGAGGTAAGATAATGGAAAATAAATAATGAGGTAAGAAATGTGTGAACATATAAATACAGAAAGCATGCTTGGATAGAATTTTTTTGGTGGAAACAAATGTTGAAATAAGAGGAAAGATATATGGAATGAAGTTTTGGGGTGGACTGCAGTACCCAAATGTCACACTGAAAACAAACCCTGTCCTGTATTTTTGTATTATTACACTATGTGAATTTGTGTTTTTCCTGTCTTAATGTGTTTAGCTAATAAGAGTTATGTTGTAGAATTTTTCTGATAATATGTTATTTTCTTTGTAAAGATGTTTAGACATTATTTATTCTGTTCTGTTTTAATGCTTATGTGTGAAGTTGATGTTTCGAAAGTTATTCTGATCTTTTATGTATGTACTCATGTCATAATTCCTGTAACACTGATGTATATGTTATTTCGATTCTTTTGTAAAGCCTGTACTACAAATGTTATCTGTATTGTTATTTTCTTTAATGATGTATTTTGTACCTTTGTAATTGTATTCTTATGTTATAAAATTGTAATTTACACCAGTTCATCATATTATTCACTTGTAAGTTACATTTCACTGCACACGTTTCTGTTGGTCATAGTATATGGACAATATGTGAGAAGTAGGGACTGTTAGTGTTTGCACGTGTGTTAATAATTCAGCAAGGGACTGGATAACAGCATTGCTGGTTCTAAGGACAATTCCAAAAACTTTGTGAGTGCACAAGTGGTGGTTTATGGACTTGCTATATTCTCCGCAAGACTCTTCGATGGTGATTGTGCACCTGCACAGTCGCAACAGATGGCTGCTGGCTGTCTCTACAAGGACTGAAGTGGGTCTGCACCTTCGATGACTCAGCAATACAATTATTTCTACAAGGACTGCAGTGGGTCTGCACCTCTGGTGGCCCACCAATACCATACTCTCTACCAGGACTACAGTGGGTCTGCTCTGTGATGACCTACCTACCAATATTCTTCAAAACTTCGACTGACTCTGCTATGGGTTTGCTCTGTTGTGGCCCATTACCTGTCTGCATGTCGAGTCAGCACTGTCTTTCCGTTGGAAGGACAACACTACTTCTTCAAGACTGCATGGAAATCCACTACTTCTGTGTGCATTGTCTTTTATTGCTCAGACTTTGAGAAAAACACTGCTATTTTACTGTGATGAACGATCAGGACTGTCTTTATGAACTGTGAGAAAATTTTAGCTTTTGACCAACATTGTATCGATAAGTGTGTGCATTTGATTTCTTTGTTATTGTAATTATGAAAAATTTTTTCAAATCTGTATTGGCCACTGCCCAAAATAATTTGTAAAATTTTTGTGTGGAACATGGGGGCTATGTAAGTAGGCTGTTTAGGTTTTTATATTGGTAACACCACGTAGCGCTCTGTATGAGAATCACTGGCTGTGCGGCGTGCAGTTTGTGGCTGGTTTGCATTGTTTTTGGCTATTGTAGTGTTGGGCAGTTGGCTGTTAGTGGCGCGTAGCGTTACGCAGTTGGAAGTGAGCTGCCAGCAGTGGTGGATGTGGGGAGAGAGAGGGCGGAGTTTTGAAATTTGTAAGACTGGTTGTCATGAACTGCTATATATATTATGACTTTTGAACACTAGTAAGGTAAATACATTGTTTGTTCTCTATCAAAATCTTGCATTTACTAACTATACATATCAGTAGTTAGTGCCTTCGGTAGTTTGAATCTTTTATTTAGCTGGCAGTAGTGGCGCTCACAGTATTGCTGTAGCTTGAGTAACGAAGATTTTTGTGAGGTAAGTGATTTGTGAAAGGTATAGGTTAATGTTAGTCAGGGCCATTCTTTTGTAGGGATTTTTGAAAGTCAGATTGCGTTGCACTAAAGATATTGTGTGTCAGTTTAAGCACAGTCTTAATTAATTTTTCTAAGGGGACATTTCAACTTCTTCGTTAACGGCCAAAATTCTCTCTGACAATATCCTCATCATGCCAATGGCGCCTCTGGTCCCTTTTCCTTTCCTGAAGCCAAACTGTTCTTCTCCCATCACTTCTTCAATTTTGTTTTCCAACCGTCTATTTAGTATACTTGCAATGATCTTTGCCACATGCGATATCAGACTAATTGTTCTATAATCACTACACTTCTTGGCTTCTTTCTTATTTTCAAGAGTAACCATTGTGACGTCCAAAAAGTCTTCACGACATTCTCCAGTTTCATAGATTTTATTTATGAGTTGTGATAGTGGGAAATTAAAAAGACTCTTCCCCTCCTCTTTCCTCCCCTATCTCCAACCAATAAAAAATTCTACTTGGTGGATATTGTCCAATTGTGCTAGAGATAAATTTAAAAATCCCTCTCCTCCTGTTTCCAACCATACAGAGTGCAGTATTGAAGTGATGCATAAAACTTATGCAAGATAGACAGAAAATATTACACAGACGCCACTTGAAACTCAAAATAAACATTATTTCAAAATAAACATTATTCTGTGAAAATCAAAGATATATGCATAATTTTTGGCTAAAAATAGTCTAAAGTTAACATTACTTCTGTACACATTAGCTCTGGCATAAATATTGTGTCAAGTTACATTATTTCCAAAAGCTAATTTAATTTAATCATTGTTGTATTAAAATGATGAGTAAAACAGTCGATTTATTTCCCTGATTCTTACCAAAAGTAATGTATCAATTGTCTCTCCTCTCCTCTAATCAGAGCCAAGTATTTTAGCAGCCATTAAAGTGAATCAATCAATTACAATGCAGCCACATCTTGGCTGTGCAGAAATATTTATCACAAATATTCCGTTTGCAATATTTCCACATCTAAGATCGTACAAACACACTTAAAATGCACCTGAATTACAGTACATAAAAAAATATTGTCAACTACGTTTACATACTGACTTCAAAAATTCGCACCAGTCATAGCTGTAAATTTCATTGGAAGGTGTATATCATCCATTATGGAATTACAGAACGGGTATAAATCATACTCTCCATGAATAGTTCAGAAGTAACAGTTGTTATACAGTGTAATTAACAAGTTAGTGTCATATACGTTCTAAAAAATGAGTTGTAATTTTTCAATGTTCCACAAAACTTCAAAGAACTCTAAAGCTTGTTTATACCCTCGTGCTGCTTTTTGCCAAAAGATGGCAATGTTCAGAGCTCAATCCGAGTACCACACTTCTAGTTTAAGACACAAGAGAGCCTCAAATTAATTATATTTCACATCTATGATGCTTATCACATATGCGAGATTCTAAAACCTCTGCCAAAACGCGTCAGCGATGCAAAAAATCTAATGCTTGTGTTACAACAGTATCGAAATATACTGTATAAAGTGTACTCAGTCTGATGTTGCGTACTGACATCACCCAACGCTTTTCACCACCAATTTAGGAGACGAGTGAAGATAATGTATCACTATAAAATTATAATCGATGGCAGTTATTACAAATGATTGGACCTATTCAAAGTTAAGTACAAAACGGAACTGCTAGATCTGTAATCCTCTACACTAACGCCTAATAAAAATACCACCACACTCATGCATATAACACGATCTTACGAAGGTTGAGGCGTTTTATCACTTGATTTTAGGAAGGAGGAAGGTGTTTTATTAAAATATATCACTTAAGGCGCGGAACCACATGCTTTGTTTATACACGCTCACAAGATGAGCAAAGATGGTGATAGAAAGGGGACATCGTCACAAAAGGTGGCTGAGTTGATACCTAGATAGTAAATAAAATTATTTATCATTTATCAAGAAGAAAACCACACAGACACACATGCAGGTTGCTTATCTTAACAGGCAAGCATAATTATGGATCTCTACAAAAATTCGAGCAAAATAAAATTGTATTATATGTAAGATTTTGCATTATTTGCAAGCACAATGAACATTCAAATTTAAATTTCTCATATCTAAATTGTCTTTATCACTTATTAAAATACACATAACATTTAATTCATCTAGATCACTGCTGCAGATCTAATCTATAGCTGAGATTCAGCAGAATGTATAATGAAAACATTTTATGGTAAGAGTGTCGTGCTTCCCTCATCATCTTGCTCAGTCTACTAGGTAAGACTTAATATTTTCATAATTTGTGCAACTTGCCAGTCTTTCACTTTATTTTTTCGCATTTCAAGCAATAATCGATCCTTATCGAAGTCCAGCTTCATTATGTGGTATTTCATCATCATGTGATTTATCGTTTATGCCTTTTAAAGCCAGCGGAAATGCTAATCACTCTACCAGTTCGTTCAGACTGATATCTGCTGGTGATTTGTTGTTGGAGACCATCTTCGAATCATGAAGGCATCATAATCATCATCATCTTGTTCTTCTTCTTCTTCATAATCATCATCTCGCTCTGCTTCTTCTTCTTCATAATAACAATAATAGTAATAATAATGATAATAATTGTCTTCCTCATAGAAAAACCCTTTTTTTTCTCCGCTTTCTACTTTCACAGATACAATGGCATTGGTTTCAATGTGTTCGTCTGCCTTCCATTCGAATAGTTGTCCCAGTCTCTAAGAAGCAGGTCTGTGGGAAGTTGAAGTGCATGCTTCGTGATCCACATCCTCCTCTCCTCTGCCAAGTCCTGGCGAGTTCTTTTGTGTTCAACATCAGGTTTACTTGGATTATTGTATGAAATTGAGAATAATATTTTATTAATATATCTGTTAAGTAGTGATAAGACACTTTTACATTTTTACTCAGTGAATATAGTGGGAAGTTGAAGTGCATGGTTCTTTAATGCACCTTCTTCTCTTCTGACAAAACCTGGCGAGATTTACCAGCATTAGGCATAGCTGGATTAGCGTCTAAAATTGAGGAAAATATCTCATATCTGGAGCCCAAATGACCTTGAAGATGATCATTTACATGTGAATGTCACATGGTCATGAAGGTCATGTGTGATGTCATCAATGACCTTGTGTGATACTTAGTGGAGAAGCAATTTCGATAGTAAAACAATCACAATATATGCATAGCAAAAAACAATTACGCTGCTTTAACAAACAGAAGGATCATACCATTGCAGCTTTGAGGACTTTACATAACATTATACAAATATGTACTGTGACATTTAATTTCCACTTATATGGAATTTTATAACCTCTGTCGTTTAATTTTGATAGAAATAAAGTTTCCATGTGCAGCGAGGTATTCGAAACGTGGAATATTAATTCTCACTAAGTTACCCACTCCATCTCAGGACGACATTGTGACTTGAAGTCTAGGACAGGGAAAGTAGAGTTAAATTCATCTGTCAAAAGGTGGGCTGACGAAGTGTTTCTTTATGACACACAGAACTTCGTTACAAATTCTCCCAGTTTTATGAGTTTTCTTTTATCAACACAGAGAAAAAAGTTTGTTACAAAATTTACCAATTTTTCCTCACTGAAACAAAATAAGAATGGAATAAAGTAAACTGTACTAAACAAGGTAACTAAACAAAACTTTACATCCTTGTTTATACATATGTTTGATGGAACCTTCTGAGAGAAAAATGGGTCACCAAATTACATTTAACACAATATCGTCTAAACAATATAATTAGTTCGAAGTGTTAGACACTTACTTACAATATTCTGAGCAGATGTATATCATATCTTGAAAGAAAGTAAGTTATAAAGCGAAATAAAACTTTGTCTTTTTCACTAAGCCATTCCCAAATGTCCAGCATTTCATCAGTGAGACTTGTTTTCTACAATTTAAATTGTCACACTTGTTTCTGCAGGGATGTGTGCTGACACAAAGTTACCTCTGTGATCTCTAAAATAACTTTTTTCGCTTTCCAGTGGCTGAAGAAAATGTTTGTGAAATTTGACTCTTCTACAGAATTATTCGCACATATAACTTATTTGTATCTACTTACCTTCAGTTTGTCAGTTCCTCAAAGTTGTCGCCAGTGGCATAAAATTTACAAGAAATCTATAAACACGTTTTTTCCACCTGGCAACAAAATGAGCTTGTGACCAGCTCAAGTGTAATGCACTTATTTGTAGCTTCCATCACTAATGGCAGTACGCTGCAAGAACTTACTGCAGCTATGCATTGAATGTTGACCAGAGATACAGTATATAAGAACAAAAAGCTGGAGCGCGCTTTTGTCACAAAGTAATACCTGAGTCACGAAGTTGCCCAATTTTACAGAGGCTTTCAAAACACATTTTATTCGACCTTTATTATGCCACTAGCATTAAATATAAAACAAATGAAAATAGCGCACTAATTCTGTTAACAAATAGATGTGGACTTTGTTAAGCAAAAATGGTGTTATAAATGATATCAAAGTTGAATAAGCATTCTTAAGAATTATTTCCTACTTCTTCACTTTGAGAACTGTTAAGCAGAGACGTTTGTTACTGGTCATTTCTGTTGACACCCAACAGGATTTTCTCCATCGATTCATTTTTCCAGTTGAAATTTTAAGCTCCAACCAGAAATTATTGGTATCCAATTAAAAATGTGTTTTGTGGTTATTTTCTAACTTTGTTTCCTAACTTGATGGATACATTAGAGTTGATCGCATGATGATTTAATTTCAAATCTTTAAATCAAAAAGATGCAACCCATATAATGATTAATTATACAAAAAATGAACTTAACATACCATGACAAATCAAAACATTATGACAACTTACTTAATAGCATGTTTGTCGTGGCATTTATTCGAGAAGTTCTTATTGGGTTTCTCGAGATTTATCGCAGATTTCTACGTAGATATTAAACAGTTCCCGTAAATTATGGGCCAGAGGTTTGTGGGCGCGGAGCTGGCGGCTGATAGCTCTCAAGAAGTGTTCCGTCAGATTGAGATTATGTGAACATGGTGGCCAAGACAGCAACGTGAGTTCGCAGTCACTGAGCTTTTTGTCATCTTACTATTAGGGTACCGCCGCGTCGTTTTCTCATTCTATTTACTGGCCTTACTTGCCTGTGAGCGGCAACAGCAGCGCGTATCGATAAGTGCACTGTCGTACCATCTCTGGAGCGACCGATAGTATTTCTGGGTCGTTGTGAGTCTGGCAGTCAGTTGCAGACAGACCAGCAGTGCAGTCGGGACGCAGCAGCAGTGAAGTCGGGGACGGAGCGCCGGTGCTCGCCGACCGCTGGCGACGCCCATGAACTGTCAGACGGATGGAGATTGGAGTGGTTGGTCGTTCTGTTGGTCTTCTCATCACCCGACGTATATTTGGCACTTTCACTGTTTCCAGGCCTGGCAGTTGGTGTCGTTAGTCACCACGGAGCTTTTCTGGATAACAAACATGCCAGCCAGCACTTCCGCGCGTGCAACGAAGTACACCAGGGTTCACAACGCCGGGCAGGCAACCATCAGCACAGTAGATCACCGGATGGTGGGCGTCGCCATTGACGTTTCTGAGTCCGCAACAACAAACACGTCCGGCAGACTGAGTTAGAAACTTAGTTAGTACACTGTAATAATTGTTTTATGCTATCAGGCTTCAGGCAGGTGAATGTAATGAAAAAAAAGCTATGTAAGGAGTCTACTGGGGTTCACTTATATGTGGCACCCGAATATTGTAATGATACCAATGTAAACTAAAATCAAAGTATTATATTGTAAATGATGTATGTCTCTGATGGGCTCTTTAAAGCGGATCACTGACTTTGCATGACCGTAGAGCCGAAGATACTGCTTGGGGTCTGAGACTGTAGCGTTGGAGTAAGAGCGTGCTTGGCGCACAGCAGTGGGTGTGTAGCTGTGAGCGAAAGAGGATGCAGCAGGCAGCTTTTTGTGGTGTGCTCTATAAAGCCACCAAGTGTTAGATTATATTGTAGGGATTTTCTCATGCCAAAATTTTGTGCTACACTGCACGGAAAATAGGATAATTTCCAAGAATGTTTGCCTATCGAAGCCGCAGGCTGCAAACGATATATATCGAACATGCGATTCTAAATCGATCACGCGACTGTCGTGGCAGGCGTTCAGAGCATGTTTATAGCAGCCACTATAGAAACAACAAAAGAAGAGCGTTACTAAAATAGTTGTAATTACAAAGGAAACATCTTACCTCACTCGTCGTCGACGTTGTCGTCTGAGAAAGTCCATTTGATGTGTATTCTACGGGAAGTATTCCCTTTTTGCCATAACATGGGTAGACTCTGTCAATGTCACGCAAAAATATGGGTAGAGTGTTACATTTCTGACAAAAGTTCAAACAATTTTCTACATTGCATAACCACGGAATTAGATTCTTCCACGTGAGGCAATCGGCCGAAGAAACGGGTATTTAAAAATGATGAGTGATTTTATAATAGAATGTAAAGTTAAATATTGAAATGTAAATTTAATTGGGACAAGAAAGGATTACTGAATTTATATTGCAAAGAAGCCTTACGACTACATGTATTATTAGAAGTATAAATGTGGAAGCACAAGTCTTCTTGCAGTTAAGGTAAATAAATTAATTTGTTATTACATTCCTTTTGTCAGCGCGCTAGTGTAAATGAATTGACTGATAATTGGTAACAGTGATTTCTATGTTTAGTAACTCCAGAATGTACGTAAACAGATTTGATGTATAGATTAGTGAGATATTTCACTTTGTAATGCTTATAAGCTTTGTTAACACACGTATATGTAATTTGATAATTTGTCTTTATTAGTTATGTTAGATAATACTTGCTGTACAAATCTCATAGTCTATGGCTACGCCAGCAAAGACAGATTTTCATTTAGTAATAGGGATGTAATTTTTCTGACTAATGTAAATTCAATTGTCACAGGTTTTGAAAAGCCAAACTTAACTTCGAACGCAACTCCACTATTGAAAAAGTCGGTGTCAGTAATTCACCCAAGTGACTACCGCTTCCATGTCCACGTTATGTTTTTTTAAAAAACGTTCAGTTTTTCTTAAATGTTTTCATTCATCAGCCAAAAGAATTTCATGTATATTTCAAAAAATTACGACCAGCATTGCACCCAGTGAGCCTGTAGTCAGTACATATTATTCTTCCTAATGACAGAGCAGAATATAATGCGATACATCGTTGCTGCTTTAGAGGTAACACAATTTTATTTATTTGTTATGTGTACAGCGACCAAAGTTATCAGTTTTGAACAGGGTCAGAGGATTCATTATCTAACGGGCTGAATGTATTTTGCAGTAACTGTATTTCTTTATTGGTACTGGGAGTTGCATTGCCCAATCCGTTCGTGCAAAGTTTTGCTAACAATAAAACAGAGTAAGCACGCCACTTGCAGTTACAACATGCTACACAGAAACTCCAGTTTCGTATGTGTTCCCAGTTCAGACTATCACTTAATCATTTCAATAATGAATTTTAAAGAACATTACAATTAGAAAGAAAGTTTCTAATTCGAAAGAAGCTGTTTCCCCTTCAGATGTACTAAGTGGCTGTTGTTTATCTCTTGCCGGTAGCTTAATATTTCATTGTCTAGCTGTTACCGGGTAAGCGTAGCGAGTGCGCTCCACCCTTTCCCCCACCAGCTACCCCAATGCATGACGACTCAGCATGTATACAGTGTTGCTACCAAGCAGCACATGTGACCAGGCTTGGGCAGAAGCGTGTATCTGTGAATTGTGCTTTGAAGTAGCTGTACATTTATACAATGTGTGCATTATGCAATGTGTGCATTATTCAACAATTTTTAGCATGGTTTATGTTCGCTGATGAGAAAAACGTCGTGTACTTCCCACTTCTATGTGCTGACTTTTCTATCTTGCTTTCTCAAGTAGCCCTTGTTGTTCTGCTGGGTTCAGCCTATTCCATACCATCGAAGTACTTTCTGTGATTTAGTCGGGAAAACTTAACAGACTTACACGCGTATTACGTTATTGTGTAGAGGAAACACATATGAAGCACACTGAATATTGAGTATCATAAAGAGTAAATATTTCTCCCTAATTCGAGTAATATTCTTCAAATTAATAAACATGTTCTCGTATACACTTTAGAAAGTAGTCTATGTTCTTCTTCAGCGTCCAAACTATTTCCTTACCAAACTGCATCAAAATAGGTCTACGTTTACATCTACGTCTACATCCACACTCCGCAAGCCACCTGACGGTGCGTGGCGGAGGGTACACTGAGTACCTCTATCGGTTCTCCCTTCTATTCCAGTCTCGTTTTGTTCGTGGAAAGAAGGATTGTCGGTATGCTTCTGTGTGGGCTCTAATCTCTCTGATTTTATCCTCATGGTCTCTGCACGAGATATACGTAGGAGGGAGCAATATACTGCTTGACTCTTCGGTGAAGGTATGTTCTCGAAACTTTAACAAAAGCCCGTACCGAGCTACTAAGCGTCTCTCCTGCAGAGTCTTCCACTGGAGTTTATCTATCATCTCCGTAACGCTTTCGCGATTACTAAATGATCCTGTAACGAAGCGCGCTGCTCTCCGTTGGATCTTCTCTATCTCTTCTATCAACCCTATCTGGTACGGATCCCACACTGCTGAGCAGTATTCAAGCAGTGGGCGAACAAGCGTACTGTAACCTACTTCCTTTGTTTTCGGATTGCATTTCCTTAGGATTCTTCCAATGAATCTCAGTCTGGCATCTGCTTTACCGACGATCAACTTTATATGGTCATTCCATTTTAAATCACTCCTAATGCGTCCTCCCAGATAATTTATGGAATTAACTGCTTCCAGTTGCTGACCTGCTATTTTGTAGCTAAATGATAAGGGATCTATCTTTCTATGTATTCGCAGCACATTACACTTGTCTACATTGAGATTCAATTGCCATTCCCTGCACCATGCGTCAATTCGCTGCAGATCCTCCTGCATTTCAGTACAATTTTCCATTTTTACAACCTCTCGATACACCACAGCATCATCTGCAAAAAGCCTCAGTGAACTTCGGATGTCATCCACCAAGTCATTTATGTATATTGTGAATAGCCACGGTCCTATGACACTCCCCTGCGGCACACCTGAAATCACTCTTACTTCGGAAGACTTCTATCCATTGAGAATGACATGCTGCGTTCTGTTATCTAGGAACTCCTCAATCCAATCACACAATTGGTCTGATAGTCCATATGCTCCTACTTTGTTAATTAAACGACTGTGGGGAACTGTATCGAACGCCTTGCGGAAGTCAAGGAACACGGCATCTACCTGTGAACCCGTGTCTATGGCCCTCTGAGTCTCGTGGACGAATAGCGCGAGCTGGCTTTCACACGACCGTCTTTTTCGAAACCCATGCTGATTCCTAGAGAGTAGATTTCTAGTCTCCAGAAAAGTCATTATACTCGAACATAATACGTGTTCCAAAATTCTACAACTGATCGACGTTAGAGGTATAGGTCTATAGTTCTGCACATCAGTTCGACGTCCCTTCTTGAAAACGGGGATGACCTGTGCCCTTTTCCAATCCTTTGGAACGCTACGCTCTTCTAGAGACCTACGGTACACCGCCGCAAGAAGGGGGGCAAGTTCCTTCGCGTACTCTGTGTAAAATCGAATTGGTATCCCATCAGGTCCAGCGGCCTTTCCTCTTTTGAGCGATTTTAATTGTTTCTCTATCCCTCTGTCGTCTATTTCGATATCTACCATTTTGTCATCTGTGCGACAATCTAGAGAAGGAACTACAGTGCAGCCTTCCTCTGTGAAACAGCTTTGGAATCAGGTTCAGTAGTTTGGTCGCGAAAAGGGAACAGGCTAACTCACTTTCGCATTATGAAACTTTGTGTTACGCTTCTTTTTCTTCGTGACCCAATTTTGATGAAATAAAGCCTATGTTTTATCCCAACGTTATTTGCGAAAGCCCCACAAAAATTCGTCTTGTAATCTTGGATAGTAGCATGTCCAGACAGACCAACAGGCAGACGCAGCGACACCAGATACTACTGAAACTACAATATCTTTTCCTCGTCATCCGATTTTAATTAAATAAAGCCTTTACGCTGCTGAAGCTACGCTCAAGTTAACTTTCGAAACCCCATGAAATCGTCTAGTAGTTTTGGAGATTGGCGTCTTCAGACAGATACACACACACGCACGCACACACACACACACACACACACACACACACACACACACACACACACACTCGACGGTTTTGGATAAAACCTTAAATTATGATACCTTTTTCCTCCGTGATTCGTTTTTAATTAGGTAAAGTCTATTTGCTGCCCTGAGCTACGCTCGAGGTACCTGTGAAATGCCAAGGTAATTCGTCAAGTAGTTTTGGAAATTCGCATGTTCGAGTAGACAACCAGACAGACACAATGAAACTTCCTGGCAGATTAAAACTGCGTGCCAGACCGAGACTCGAACTCGGGACCTACCTTCCAAACTTTACAGAAGCTCTCCTGCGGACCTTGAAGAACTAGCACTCCCGAAAGAAAGGATATTGCGGAGACATGGCTGAGCCACAGTCTGCCAGGTACTGGCAGAAGTGAAGCTGTGAGGATGGGGCGTGAGTCGTACTTGGGTTGCTCAGATGGCCAGATCATTTGCCCGCGAAAGGCAAAGGTCCCGAGTTCGAGTCTCTGTCCGGCACACAGTTTTAATCTGCCGGGAAGTTTCATATCAGCGCACACTCCGCTGCAAAGTGAAAATCTCATTCTGGAGAGAGACACAATGGTTGCACCGTTTTATTGCTAGTAAAGATTGTATAGGTACTTGTCAAAAAAATTGTTACCTACATTTGTAAGTATATTACAACCTGTTATGCAGCTCTACAGTGAAAACTGCTACGTGTCATGTAGCTAACAGAATGCTCGAAAATCAATTTATTAAGAGACTAGATCGTAACAAATGTTTTTATTTTTTTAATTTTTTCAGCTTTTGGAGATTACCAATTACTTTCTGCATGTTAGATGGCAGCTTGTAAAATTTCTTTGCACCTTAGTACATAACTCAGTTCTGAACTCCAGACAAGCAGGTAAAGTCCTCATGAAAATTAATTTTGTGTCTTGTGTCGTGATTTTCCAGATCAACCTTCAGGTGAAACTGATTTTTAGCGTCATCGACAAAACCGTTAAAACATTATTGGGTAGTGAGTGTAAAAATCCCAAGATCCTTGAAAAGGCTCCAGCAAGATGTACAGTTATCCGCTTTACAAAATATTCTTACTGTTCACTTCTGCTGTATAAGCACTTTATTTATTTTAGGTGAACTTTACCGGAAGATAATTGGGTAAAAGAACAGTGATTGTAAAAGTGCATAATTAGTTGTTTATATGGTGATGGATTTATTACACTGTCCAGTTTGGAAGTCAATATTTGTTATTTATATTTCGTAATTACATAGTTGCACGTAATTTCACGTTTGCTATCAATAAACATAAATGGATTAGACGTGCCAGCTGCAGGAACATAGTAACACTGCTACAACTACTATCGTTGCTAAAAAATTGTGTATTATGGACAAAAATGTACTGATTATAGTTATTTTTTATTGATAACGTAATTAAAAGCAATTAACTTTCTTACTTTACTATTAAATTACCATAAATTCATTAACTAGTCATTAATATGTTAATAACTAACTCTCCAGCGTTTGACTAAAATCTATTTATGCTTTCCTGTCTTACACTGAAATTAAAAACAAAGCAATAATACGCCCGTTCTAAAAATGTTAGGAGCCACCTGTCTGTGCGGTGTATACTTTGATATAGACATAACATTAAGAGATGGGCAATTAGTGTAGTAATGCTTTGTCATACAGCAAATTAAAAATTAGTTATTACCTATCACTGTTTTCACAATTTGCTGCTTTCAAGAGTCTGAGGATATTTAGTGTAGAATGATAGAAGTTAACGTTATTAATCATTTTGTGACTGTATCACGCGAAAATAGTCTTAACAATTTAGCCAGCCATATTCTCTGACTACAAAATATCATTCTTCGCACAAGATTATCTGGGGCGTTATTGTCTAGTTAGATGCTTTTTTTCTAGTCTGCGGTCTTCACCAGATAAAGGCACACATTAGGGTAATAGAAATTACCTACGAAAAGAATCATCTTAGAAATACCGATTTCTTAGATATAAAGAATGTTATGCTCATTCAGCTGGGGTAAGCTGGCCCAGGATGACAAGGTAAGTGATAATAATAGCCAGTGCACTGAGCAGCAGGGAACGATCGATAGTACAGAATCCAGCGGCGCTGAAGCAGAGCGGTGGTCCGTATGTGGTCCACCGCAGGAAGTCTCCCAAATCCGGGCAACGCCTTCCACGCGACACTGACGCCTTAAGGAGGATCACGCCGGTGGCTGCGTCAGTGTCCTTCATCGCCGAACACGCCAGCGCCATTGTGGATAGCTTGATCCAGGTATAGGCGAAGTACACGATCGAACTAGTTAAGGTGCAGATGCGCAGTTGGGAATGCCACGATCTTTCCAGCATCTCTAGGAGTATTTGGTATGCAGTGGACATGGCGGCACACATCGTATATGTTAAGAAGGCAGCCACTGGCAGCCCAAAGTGGTTCTGGAGACACTCAGCAGCGCGGCGTAGAGTCATATGGGCGACCAGCAGCTGGCGTAGTCTTGCATGCCCTGGAGGTAACCAAGAGTGCCCCACTGGTGGCGACAAGAGGATCACTGGAAGTTCCTCCAGGAGAGTGGTGTTGAGTGTACTGAGCCTGGTCCATACTTCCAGCACCATGAGGACGAATTGTAGCGTTATCAGTGAGTCGAAGCACAAACGGAAGACATAAAAGAAGTACCAAGTGCGTCCAACACAGCTCGGATGCAGGGTGAGCAGTATTCCTGCTACAGCTGCGCAGTTCACAACCAGGAGGAAGCCTCCCATTAGCTTCCATTTTCTATTGTCCTTTGTTGACAGATGGAGATCTGCACATTCCAGCTCTACGGAAAAACATCGTAGGTTGTCCAGGCCGCTTGCGGTGCACAGTCCCAACGTCAAGAGAATACTGACTGTCCCTAAGCAGCTTGCACCTAAATCCACGAACGTGGCTATATTTGGCAGCTTAGGGATGTATAGAAACTTTGCTAGAGATGCGAGAAATGCCAGAAGCCACAAAAAGGAGGGGGTCATCAGTTTCCAGCATAGATTGTTCTTTCGACTTTTGCAGCATGTGTCTGAGAGATGTGCCAACCCACACACTTGCCACAACCTGTATAACGGTTTGAAGGTCACACGGAACTCCATTCTGTGACGTAGAAGAGCAGCTGCTTTTTCGTTGAAAATTTCCAAAGTATTACTACATACAGCAGCGGGAGAGACTTTACACGACACGTGTGGAGACCGCACCTGGTGACTTCTGCGAGAGAACAGGCGCTATTATCCACCTGGACGTTACGCGTTAACAGTTCACTAAGGGACGCGAACACGAACGTACATTTTCGTGCTCTTCCGTGATAGTACCGTGAGTAGTTTTGCGTGCTCGATGGCGCGCAGTGACAACGTGAATTTCAAATAAACCGCTCTCGGCACAACTCGACGCTAAATTTATCATTGCATTTCGTTGCGTCAGCACAATTCACACGCTGCTGCAGAAAAGAAAAAAAAACTCTGCGAACTTAGCCGCAAGGTGTGGCTGAGACATTTTCACCATATTTACTATATTTTAGATAGTTAATTTATATGGCTTCATGCTGACCACTTAGAACGCTTGTTTTTTCTTTTATTTTTATTTTTTTATTTTTTCAGATATGAGTTAGTAATTCCTGCCCATCATTTTACATTTATTGTTCAGCTAATTCAGCCTTTACAAGGTGTAGCATTTATAATCTTATACTAACAAACACAACTGCAGTTGCTGTTTCCCCTCAACTTTCTTCAGTTCTTTATCCCAGTGATCTGGGTGTCTGCCTCGAATCCTGCCTCGGGCATGGATGTATGTGATGTCCTTATGCTAGTTAGGTTTAAGTAGATCTAAGTTCTAGGGTACTGATGACCTCAGCAGTTAAGTCCCATAGTGCTCAGAGCCATTTGAACCATTTTTGTCTGCCTCGTGGTCTCCGTCTTTCTGTGGGGCTCCACTCTATTACCGCCTTTGTCCAACTTACCTAATTTATTCGTGCGATATATCCTACCATTTCCATTCTATGAAAAACTCGTTTATAATCCGTGTTTCACAGCAATAAGTTAGCATGGCAAGGACATACTGCTCGAAGACCACATTTTGTGCTTTTTGGAATATTAGACTAAAAAAAAGCTGTGTTTCTTCCATAAGTCCTTTTGTCTAGCTTGATTTGGCGATAAATTTCAAGTTATAGGTCTGCTTGGATATCAGCTAACTGTCCCACATAAACATATTCATTAAAAATTTTAGAAACTTATAGTTCGACATTATTTGTCTTGCAGTTATCCAGGTCTTGTGCATAGCATTTGTTTTGGACAGATTCATGTTAAGGCCCACTTTTTCGCAACTCTGTGATAACTAGGTTACACGTGCTGTGTGCGGCGACAGACCAGTTGAGCTGATGAAAATAAATTTTTTTTAGAAGCCAAGATCGCTGAATAAGAATTTTTCATTTCGCGATGGCCAGTTGAGACAGGAGCTTGCTGTCGTTATCTGATCTTTAAAAATTTAAAGCGCATACATAGCAATCACAGAGCGGGAACACATTCCACTCATGATACAGCGTAAGCAAATTCATTTGTTACTCACAGTGAGATGAAAACACAAAATACTCGTAGCACCAACGAGTTTGCTGGAGCGACAGAGATGTCAAAAAGTACCGTCGTATACTGACAGCATGCTGGGAGGAACCGTCCGCGTACGACGATACTTTTTGACACCTCTGTCACTCTAGCTAACACATTTGGTGCTATGTGAATTTTATATTTTCATCTTCTTGTTCCTGACAAACCAATGTGCTTACGCCGTATCTTGAGTGGAATGCGTCCCCGTTATGTGATTGATACGTATGGACTTTAAATTTTCAGAGATGTTGAAACCGGTCATCGTGAAATAAAAAAGATATTGTTCAGCGAGCTTGGCCTCAGAAGAAATTTCTTTTCATCTCTGATAAATCTTTTATAGAAATTACCAGTTGCGTTGTGAAGCCATCACATGCTCAATTGCTACTGAGAATGTGCGATTTTTTAGCACGACTACGTTATCCCTCTATCAAATGCTATAATACAAGCAACCAATGAATTTGTACTGCAAATACACTTTTTACAGCTGCCAGCGTAACATCCTCGGTATCTTTAGAGAGGACTGCAGTTTTGTCATATTATTGACTAGGTCTGTTATGTCGTCTGCAAATCTTAATTAGTGAGTCTTTTGACATTTATTCTAATTCCTGCTTCTTTCCAAATAATTTCAGACATTATCATCTCGAGGCCTGCTGTAAACAGTTTAGAAGATGTAGAATCACGCTACTTTACTACTCTTCTAATGGAAAGTTCCCTCGTGTGTTTTCTATGCTGACAGACGCCATTGATTCAAATGGTTCAAATGGCTCTAAGCACTATGGGACTTAACATCTGAGGTCACCAGTCCCCTAGACTCAGAACTACTTAAACCTAACTAACCTAAGGGCATCACGCACACATCCAAGCCCGATGCAGGATTCGAACGTGCGACCGTAGCAGCAGCGCGGTTCCGGACTGAAGCGCCTAGAACCGCTCGGCCACAGCGGCCGGGGACGCCATTGAGATTTCATAGATGTTACAAGGTAATTTATGTACTTTAGTCGCCACACCTTGTTCGATCAGTCAGAATATCAATGAAGAACTGCTTCTAAGAATAGGAGAAAAAAGAAAACCAGTGCAAATGATGAGATGAGGGGGACACCTTGGCTGCGACGTACCGAACAAAGAAATTGCCTGAAAAGGAGAGCCATTTGAGAAAAGATTGTAGGTAAGAGAAAGAGGGGGAGAAGAAGTCTTGCAGTGTTAGAAGACACTAAAAAAATGGAGGGAGTTTTGAGCAGATTAATGAAGAGGCACAGGACAAAGGAAGCGTCACGCCATAAGACGAAAACACCAAGAAGGACATGAGTCCCAAAGCGGGTTTTCCGTAAATCTCTTTCCCAGCGCCGGCCGGAGTGGCCGAGCGGCTCTAGACGCTGCAGTCTGGAACCGCGCGACCGCTACGGTCGCAGGTTCGAATCCTGCCTCGGGCATGGATGTGTGTGATATCCTTAGGTTAGTTAGGTTTAAGTAATTCTAAGTTCTAGGGGACTGATGACCTCAGAAGTTTTAAGTCCCATAGGGCTCAGAGCCATTTGAACCAATCTTTCCCCGTACCGCTTATGGCGGGTGAATCATGCAAATAACTGTTTGTATAAAGCGTTTATTTTGCATTTTGTTTACGACATTCCACTAAGGAAGGGATTCTATTTGTGTTTATCTGCTCTGCATAGTAACTAACAGTTCTTGATAAAACTTTACGTAGTTTTCGTGTTAGATTTCTTAGTGTTTTCTTGATCGTTTAGAACAGAAAGCGCCCTAAAACCGTCTTTTGTTTGTTTCGCGGCCGTTAGCCACTAGTCACTTGAATCAGCAGTTGTCTTGTGACAGCCAGAGCGAGAGCACCAGCAGCAGCGAGTACTGTTTGTATAAAGCGTTTTTGTACTTATTTGCTGCGCTTAGCCTTTAAATAGTTTTTCTGGGAAAACCTAGCGTAGTTTTCGCGTCTCGTATTTCAGTGAGTGTTTCTTGATTATCAGAGTAGCTCATCAGAAGATTATCTTGGGAATTTGTCACCGTATAGAGTAGGGTAAACATAGTCATGTGTAGGGACTGTGGTTGTTGTGAGCGGACGCAAGGAGAATTGGCCTCTCTTCGGGGGCAGGTGGAGGCTTTGTCTGTTAGGCTCATCGAGCTCGAGGCGCAGGCGTCGGCTCGTAGTGGCGTTGGGGCAACTGTGGTGAGACCTATGCCTACTTCGGTGGCCTTGGAATCATATGGAACCCCTGAAGTCGCTGCGTCTTCCGGCAGTGAGCATCTTACCGGTCAGCCATCACTCCAGGGTGAATGGCGGACAGTGGTGGGCTCGCGCGTGCCTGGCCGAAAGGCGAAGGTGGGATCTGGCCGCGTGGCAGCTGCCTTACCCCTTTCCAACAGGTACGGGGTGCTTCCTAGTGGTGATGACATCGTTTCCGAGCCACCACAGGATGCCTCGCCTGTTGGGCCAGTGGCCGATTCTCCGGCAAGGTCCCGACAGTCACAGAGGGCGGGCCTATTAGTTATAGGGAGCTCCAACGTTAGGCGGGTTATGGAGCCCCTCAGGAAAATAGCGGGTAGGTCGGGGAAGAATGCCAGTGTGCACTCGGTGTGCTTGCCGGGGGGTCTCGTCCGTAATGTGGAGGAGGCCCTTCCGGCAGCTATTGAACGCACTGGGTGTGACCGGCTGCAGATAGTAGCACATGTCGGAACGAATGACGCCTGCCGCTTGGGTTCTGAGGCCATCCTTGGTTCCTTCCGGCGGCTGGCTGATTTGGTGAAGACAACCAGCATCGCACGCGGAGTGCAAGCTGAGCTTAATATCTGCAGCATAGTGCCCAGAGTCGATCGCGGTCCTCTGGTTTGGAGCCGTGTGGAGGGTCTAAACCAGAGGCTCAGACGACTCTGCGACTATAATGGTTGCAAATTCATCGACCTCCGTTATTGGGTGGAGAACTGCAGGGCCCCCCTAGACAGGTCAGGCGTGCACTACACACCGGAAGCAGCTACTAGGGTAGCAGAGTACGTGTGGCGTGCACACGGGGGTTTTTTAGGTTAGGGGGACCCCCCCTTGGGCGAAACGATAAAATACCTGACGGCTTACCAGAGAGGACATTATCATCGTTGATAAAGAACGTCCGTCCTCAGAGACCAAAAACAGGAAAAGTTAACGTAATATTGGTAAACTGCAGGAGTATCCAGGGCAAGGTTCCTGAATTAGTATCTCTTATTGAAGGAAATAGTGCGCATATAGTATTAGGAACGGAAAGTTGGTTAAAACCGGAAGTGAACAGTAACGAAATCCTAGACACAGAATAGAATATATACCGCAAGGATAGGATAAACGCCAATGGTGGAGGAGTATTTATAGCAGTAAAGAATTCAATAATATCCAGTGAAGTTATTAGCGAATGCGAATGTGACATAATCTGGGTTAAGTTAAGTATCAAAGGTGGGTCAGATATGATAGTCGGATGCTTCTATAGACCACCTGCATCAGCAACCATAGTAGTTGAGCGCCTCAGAGAGAACCTGCAGAACGTCGTGAAGAAGTTTCGTGATCATACTATTGTCATAGAGGGAGACTTCAATCTACCAGGTATAGAATGGGATAGTCACACAATCAGAACTGGAGCCAGGGACAGAGACTCTTGTGACATTATCCTGACTGCCTTGTCCGAGAATTACTTCGAGCAGATAGTTAGAGAACCAACTCGTGAAGCTAACGTTTTAGACCTCATAGCAACAAATAGACCGGAACTTTTCGACTCCGTGAATGTAGAAGAGGGTATCAGTGATCATAAGTCAGTGGTTGCATCAATGACTACAAGTGTAATAAGAAATGCCAAGAAAGGAAGGAAAATATATTTGCTTAACAAGAGTGATAGGGCACAAATCGCAGAATATCTGAGTGACCACCATCAAACGTTCATTTCTGAGGAAGAGGATGTGGAACAAAAATGGAAAAAATTCAGAAACATCGTCCAGTACGCCTTAGATAAGTTCGTACCGACTAAGGTCCAAAGCGAGGGGAAAGATCCACCGTGGTATAACAATCATGTACGAAAGGTACTACTGAAACAAAGAAAGCTTCATCATAGGTTTAAGAGTAGTCGAATCATAGCTGATAAGGAAAAGCTGAACGAAGCGAAAAAGAGCGTAAAGAGAGCAATGAGAGAAGCATTCAACGAATTCGAACATAAAACATTGGCAAACAATCTAAACAAGAACCCTAAAAAGTTTTGGTCATATGTAAAATCGGTAAGCGGATCTAAATCCCCTATTCAGTCACTCGTTGACCACGATGGCACCGAAACAGAGGACGACCGAAGAAAGGCAGAAATACTGAATTCAGTGTTCCGAAACTGTTTCACTGCGGAAAATCGTAACACGGTCCCTGACTTCAGCCGTCGCACGGACGCCAAAATGGAAAATATTGAAATAAACGATATCGGAATTGAAAAACAACTGCTATCACTTAGTAGCGGAAAAGCATCCGGACCAGACGAGATACCCTTAAGATTCTACAGTGATTATGCTAAAGAACTTGCCCCCTTTCTATCAGCAATTTATCGTAGATCGCTGGAAGAACGTTAAGTACCTAGCGACTGGAAGAAAGCGCAGGTCGTTCCCATTTTCAAGAAGGGTCATAAATCAGATGCGAATAATTATAGGCCTATTTCGCTTACGTCAATCTGTTGTAGAATAATGGAACATGTTTTGTGTTCTCGTATTATGACGTTCTTAGATAATACAAATCTCCTTCATCATAACCAACATGGATTCCGCAAACAGAGATCATGTGTAACTCAGCTCGCCCTATTTGCCCAAGAAATTCACAGTGCCGTAGACACTGGCGAGCAGATTGATGCCGTATTCCTGGACTTCCGGAAGGCATTTGATACGGTTCCGCACTTACGTTTAGTGAAAAAAATACGAGCTTACGGAATATCGGACCAGGTTTGTGATTGGATTCAGAATTTCCTAGAAGAAAGAACACAACATATCATTCTTAACGGTTCAAAATCTGCAGATGTAGAGGTAATTTCGGGAGTACCGCAGGGAAGCGTGATAGGACCTTTATTGTTTACAATATACATAAATGACTTAGTTGACAACATCGGTAGCTCCGTGAGGCTATTTGCAGATGACACGGTTGTCTACAAGAAAGTAGCAACATCAGAAGACTCGTACGTACTCCAGGAGGATCTGCAGAGGATTAATGCATGGTGCGACAGCTGGCAGCTTTCCCTAAACGTAGATAAATGTAATATAATGCGCATACATAGGGGCAGAAATCCATTCCAGTATGATTATGCCATAGGTGGTAAATCATTGGAAGCGGTAACGACCGTAAAATACTTAGGAGTTACTATCCGGAGCGATCTGAAGTGGAATGATCACATAAAACAAATAGTGGGAAAAGCAGGCGCCAGGTTGAGATTCATAGGAAGAATTCTAAGAAAATGTGACTCATCGACGAAAGAAGTAGCTTACAAAACGCTTGTTCGTCCGATTCTTGAGTATTGCTCATCAGTATGGGACCCTTACCAGGTTGGATTAATAGAAGAGATAGACATGATCCAGCGAAAAGCAGCGCGATTCGTCATGGGGACATTTAGTCAGCGCGAGAGCGTTACGGAGATGCTGAACAAGCTCCAGTGGCGGACACTTCAAGAAAGGCGTTACGCAATACGGAGAGGTTTATTATCGAAATTACGAGAGAGCACATTCCGGGAAGAGATGGGCAACATATTACTACCGCCCACATATATCTCGCGTAATGATCACAACGAAAAGATCCGAGAAATTAGAGCAAATACGGAGACTTACAAGCAGTCGTTCTTCCCATGCACAATTCGTGAATGGAACAGGGAAGGGGGGATCAGATAGTGGTACAATAAGTACCCTCCGCCACACACCGTAAGGTGGCTCGCGGAGTATAGATGTAGATGTAGATGTAGATATCAAATTTGGGCTTCAGCTCCCACAATACATTCCACAGGGCAACGAAAAAATATTTTTTATTACTTTTTTTACAAACAACAATGCCTGGCACTCTTTTAATCCGTAAACCGAGCCGGTTTACACCGTTTAGTGTTCTGGAGTTACCTGAGTTCCGCATGTTCGTTCCTGGGCGATGTCCTTTAAATCCGGAAGCCAATCTGACGGCCTTACTGCTATGCACAATGAATCTTCTTACCGTACACACATGTACAGCGTCACTTTCTGGAAAGTACCTTCCTTAGGTCCTATTTCATTCGTGTTATTTAGGATGATGAAAAATATCGTCTCTTTTAGGTACACACCCACCATTTCTGATGATGTATTATAGGTGGTGTCCAAATGGAGGCGATAGACACAGGTGTATTCTCTTCTGTCATCTAAGTGTTCTGATAGCACTCTAGACCGTTTCACATTTCCACATGTGGTTTTAATTATTCTTTCATTTGGGTCTATTATAGTCACTGTTGGACCTTCGTCACTGTTGTGTTGGCTGAAGAGCCAACACCGTGTTACTAGAGGCGGCCGAAATGCACGCGTTTTAGCTCACCCAGGCTGCCGTGAGGAGGGAAGAACTATACTGACGTGAGGTCTGGAACATGACAAGGAATTAGAATTCAGAACGCGGACGTAGCTGGTTTGATACTTAACTTTAATCCATTAACGATGAACGTCGCGCTTGATGGTACATGATTCACAATATTATCTGTTCAGAAGACATATAGTAACTGAATATGGCACCTTGCTAGGTCGTAGCAAATGACGTAGCTGAAGGCTATGCTAAACTGTCGTCTCGGCAAATGAGAGCGTATGTAGTCAGTGAACCATCGCTAGCAAAGTCGGCTGTACAACTGGGGCGAGTGCTAGGGAGTCTCTCTAGACTAGACCTGCCGTGTGGCGGCGCTCGGTCTGCAATCACTGATAGTGGCGACACGCGGGTCCGACGTATACTAACGGACCGCGGCCGATTTAAAGGCTACAACCTAGCAAGTGTGGTGTCTGGCGGTGACACCACAATCACCATTCCTTCTATAACACTTTTATTTTAGGGATTCTGGCATTCTCCAAATATCCGGTGAACACCCAAAACATTATGAACACTCCCCACCGCGACGTTGGATGCGCCTGGTGGCGTTGCAGGCACGTGAAGCAGTAACGGAAGTACGAGGGCAGTTCAGTAAGTAATGCAACACTTTTTTTTCTGAAACAGGGGTTGTTTTATTCAGCATTAAAATACACCAGGATATTCCCCAATCTTTTAACTACACAACACTATTTTTCAACGTAATCTCCATTCAATGCTACGGCCTTACGCCACCTTGAAATGAGGGCCTGTATGCCTGCACGGTACCATTCCACTGGTCGATGTCGGAGCCAACGTCGTACTGCATCAATAACTTCTTCATCATCCGCGTAGTGCCTCCCACAGATTGCGTCCTTCATTGGGCCAAACATATGGAAATCCGACGGTGTGAGATCGGGGCTGTAGGGTGCATGAGGAAGAACAGTCCACTGAAGTTTTGTGAGCTCCTCTCGGGTGCGAAGACTTGTGTGAGGTCTTGCGTTGTCATGAAGAAGGAGAAGTTCGTTCAGATTTTTGTGCCTACGAACACGCTGAAGTCGTTTCTTCAATTTCTGAAAAGTAGCACAATACACTTCAGAGTTGATCGTTTGACCATGGGGAAGGACATCGAACAGAATAACCCCTTCAGCGTCCCAGAAGACTGTAACCATGACTTTACCGGCTGAGGGTATGGCTTTAAACTTTTTCTTGTTAGGGGAGTGGGTGTGGCGCCACTCCATTGATTGCCGTTTTGTTTCAGGTTCGAAGTGATGAACCCATGTTTCATCGCCTGTAACAATCTTTGACAAGAAATTGTCACCCTCAGCCACATGACGAGCAAGCAATTCTGCACAGATGGTTCTCCTTTGCTCTTTATGGTGTTCGGTTAGACAACGAGGGACCCAGCGGGAACAAACCTTTGAATATCTCAACTGGTGAACAATTGTGACAGCACTACCAACAGAGATGTCAAGTTGAGCACTGAGTTGTTTGATGGTGATCCGTCGATCATCTCGAACGAGTGTGTTCGCACGCTCCGCCATTGCAGGAGTCACAGCTGTGCACGGCCGGCCCGCACGCGGGAGATCAGACAGTCTTGCTTGACCTTGCGGCGATGATGACACACGCTTTGACAACGACTCACCGTGCTTTTGTCCACTGCCAGATCACCGTAGACATTCTGCAAGCGCCTATGAATATCTGAGATGCCCTGGTTTTCCGCCAAAAGAAACTCGATCACTGCCCGTTGTTTGCAACGCACATCCGTTACAGACGCCATTTTAACAGCTCCGTACAGCGCTGCCACCTGTCGGAAGTCAATGAAACTATACGAGCCGAAGGGGGAATGTTTGAAAATATTCCACAAGAAATTTCCGGTTTTTTCAACCAAAATTGGCTGAGAAAAAAAATGTGTTGCATTACTTATTGAACTGCCCTCGTATGTAGGTGGAGCAGTCACGTACGGGGGATCACCCTAGCGAAGATATGGGCTGCAAATGGGGAAATCCATTGAGAAAAGCGACTTCAACCAAGGGCAGTTTATTATTACGCAGAGCTTGTGAACGAGTATCTTGGAAACGGCGAAGCCGGTCGAATGTTCACGTGCTACTGTCGTGAGCATCTACGGAAAAGGTAGGACAGTGAAACGAGCACTGCGCGCTAAATGGTTAGACGATTACGACTTTTCACAAGACGTGGGGTTCGGAGGCTTGTCTGCTCAGTAAACAAGGATGGTGATCTGTGGCATTTCTGCCGAAAGAGCACAATGCTGGTGCACGTAAAAGAGCTCAACTGTTCATGGTACATTATTGAACATGGAGTTCTGCAGCAGACCAACCTTATGAGTCCACACGCTGACCCAGCGACATCGTCAATTACGATAGTAGTGGGGACGGGACCATAGAGATTCGAACGTCAATCAATGGGAACGTATCGGCTCTTCGGTTGAATCATATTTATGTCCCATTAGGCCAACGGCCGTCTCCACAAACGCCGTCATCGAGGTGAATGGTGGGACGAAATGTGCAGCAGACCACGGGCCCAGGCTATGCTATGGTAGACATTCTCCTGCGCTTGCATGGGACCTGTGGTACTAATCGAAGACACATTGACAACTGTGAACCACTTGCATCCCTTCATGTTTGATGTTTCCCCCTAAGGGGATGTCATCCTTCAACAGCATAACAGTCCACGGCCCGGAGCCAGAACCGTGCTACAGTTTTTTGTGAAACATTATAGTGAACTAATGTTGATGTCTTGGTGACCAAATTCGCCTGATGTAAATACTATACAACCCATCTGGACTGCTATCGGGTACCATCACCACGTACGCATCTCAGCGGCCCGTTATTTACGCGAATTACGTGCCCTGTGCGGTGACATTTAATGTCACATACATCCACAAACCTACCAACTAACTGTCGGATCCTTGATACGCAGAATCAGTTATGTATTTCGTTCCAAAGACGATCAAACAAGCTATTAAGCAGGACTTCCGTTGGTGGTTGCGTCAGTAGTGTCCTCCTTGTACAGGGTGGCGCACGAAATGTGTTACCATTTTGTTTTTGAATATAAATTTTATTGTCAAGACAATCTGAAAGGAACATATACTACAATGAAGAGCCGTCCATGGAGATTTGTTCTAACTCGGCACATGCTCAATATGTCCACCATTTCGTTTCCTAACATCCTTCAAACGAACATTGAAGTTAGTGATTACCCTACGGCACATGTCTTCCGTAATTTCACTGCAAGCTTGAAGAATAAGTCTTCTGAGCTCCTTTAAATCACGTGGACGTTTCGGAAAATTTTTTTCCTTTAGGTACCCCCAAAGAAAAAAGTCACATGGATTGAGGTCTGGACTATTGGGGGGCCAATTTTGTCCGTCATTGAAACGATCTGGAAACCTGAGTGAAATGATCTGCATGTCGAAATGCTCGTGTAAAAACTCCAACACAGTGTTTGCAGTATGTGGCCTTGCTCCATCTTGCAGAACCACTGCGTGTTGAAGGGAAACGCAGTAGCAAGAAGCTGTGGGATGAAGATATCGCGAAGCATGCGCAAATAATGCTCGCTGTTCACAGTTTCTTTAAAGAAAAAGGGTTTAATAAGTCCGTGACTGGAAATTACTGCCCACGCTGTAATCCTTGGAGGATAATGTTGTCGTTCATGAAGCACTTGTGGGTTTTCAGTGGCCCAAAAGGGTGCATTATGTATGTTAACCACACCGCCTAAATGAAACTGCGTCACGTCTGAAAACGAAACGTTGTTGAGAGTTTCTTCCCTATCCTCCGCCCACTGAGCAAACAGTAGTCTCTGCTGCTTGTGTTCTTCAGTGAGCTTCTGTGCACAGGCCATCTTGTATGGGTACATATGGAGGTCACATTTACGAACGCGTTGAACGGAGCGTCTGGATATTCCCATTTGCACTGCTGCCTTTCTACACGATTTCCCGGGACTTCTCCGTACAGCAAATCGTACCGCTTCAATATTCTCCGGCGAACAAACAGGCTTAGGCCGAGGTCGCCTCGCTTCCAATACTGTTCCCTCCTGTACAAATTTATCCTACAACCTGTGGATGGTCTTCTTGCAAGGGACCGATCGTGTGTTAAACTGGTGTCGAAAACGCCTCTGAGTCACAAGAAGGCTTTTCGTTTCATGAAAAAGTAACACAATTGCCGATCGTTGCTGTGTCGTCAGTCTTCCATTGTCAGCCATTGCTGTTTACTAGTCTCCTAGCGGCAGTATCGTGAATTACACGTCATTTCGTAACTCATTTGTTTTTCCAAGCGCCGGCCGAAGTGGCCGTGCGGTTAAAGGCGCTGCAGTCTGGAACCGCACGACCGCTACGGTTGCAGGTTCGAATCCTGCCTCGGGCATGGATGTTTTTGATGTCCTTAGGTTAGTTAGGTTTAATTAGTTCTAAGTTCTAGGGGACTAATGACCTCAGCAGTTGAGTCCCATAGTGCTCAGAGCCATTTGAACCATTTTTTTTTCCAAGCTCTGCTGGTACTGCTGTGGAGATCCCAGCGGGATATCTAATGTGCGTCGTAAATTGTGAAAGAAACAGTTGGTAACACGCTTCGTGCGCCACCTTCCAACATGCATGAAGCTGCTTAGATAACCTGGGTCATTAGACTTCATAAGTAATTCATGATAGTCGCTTATGCCTCTTGTTTGTTAATTCGCAATCCGTGGTTTTAATTTTTGTAGTGTTAAGAATTCTTCTTATAGACTTGGTATAAAAATTTTTTAAGTGGAAATACACATGAGGGTGTGGCTGCATGGTATGAACCCGATTGTATGAGTCTCTGAGCGAATACAATAAAACAGCTAATGTGACAAATTGGACTCTCAGTCAATTTTACCAGCATTTCAACAGTTCAGTATATTTTAATTTGTTTGAGCGTTCGTTTCAGTATTTATACTTTTTTAGGTACTAATGTACTTGCAATCCTCAGTTTCTTCTTGTCTTCTGTCTGAACTGGTGTGCAGCTTAATTTCTCACAGCCGACGAATGCTGCATGTTGAAGCACCTGTTGCAACTTGATTATTTTTCACTAACTCATTGGATAAGATATTAATCATTCCCTTGAAAGAACAGATGGGTTGTTTGGAAAGCTACACATGGCGTAGGTCTGGTACCAGGTGGTCACAGTAGTGTCATGAGTCATGGCGGTGAAGTGGTCCATGAGTGGCAGTCGGTTGTTCGGAATTAGCGCAATTTGGTGAATATGGAATAGATGTAAGGAATGAAAGAGGAAGCCGCCTGGTAGAATTTTGCACAGAGCATAATCATAGCTAATACTTGGTTCAAGAATCATGAAAAAAGGTTGTATACATGGAAGAAGCCTGGACATACTGGAAGGTATCAGATAGATTATGTAATGGTAAGACACAGATTTAGGAACCAGGTTTTAAATTGTAAGACATTTCCAGGGGCAGATGTGGACTCTGACCGCAATCTATTGGTTATGCAGTGTGGATTAAAACTGAACAAACTGCAAAAAGGTGGGAATTTAAAGAGATGGGACCTGGATAAACTAATCGAACCAGAGGTTGTAGAGAGTTTCAGGGAGAGCATTAGGGAACGATTGACAAGAATGGGGTAGCTTTGAGAGATGAAATAGTGAAGGCAGCAGAGGATAAAGTACGTAAAAAGACGAGGGCTAATAGAAACCCTTGGGTAACAGAAGAGATATTGAATTTAATTGATGAAAGGAGAAAATACAGAAATGCAATAAATGAAGCAAGCAAACAGGAATACAATCGTCTTAAAAATGAGATCGACAGGAAGTGCAAAATGGCTAAGCAGGGGTGGCTAGAGGGCAAATGTAAGGATGTAGAGGTGTACATCACTAGGGGTAAGATAGATACTGCCTACAGGAAAATTAAAGAGACCATTGGAGAAAAGAGAACCACTTGCATGAATATCAAGAGCTCAGATGGACACCCAGTTCTGAGCAAAGAAGGGAATGCAGAAAGGTGGAGGGAGTATATAGAGGGCGAAGTTCTTGAGGATAATATTATGGAAATGGAAGAGGATGTAGATGAAGATGAAATGGGAGATATGATACTGCGTGAAGAGTTTGACAGAGCACTGAAAGACTAAGTCGAAACAAGGCCCCGGGAGTAGACAACATTCCATTACAACTACTGACAGCCTTGGGAGAACCAGCCCTGACAAAACTCTACCATGCAATGTAAACTCTACCATTTGGTGAGCAAGATGTATGAGACAGGCAAAATACCCTCAGACTTCAAGAAGAATATAATAATTCCAGTCCCAAAGAAAGCAGGAGTTGACAGATATGAAAATTACCAAACTATCAATTTAATAAGTCACGGCTGCAAAATACTAACACTAATTCATTACAGACGAATGGAAAAACTGGTAGAAGGCGACCTCAGGGAAGATCAGTTTGGATTCCGTAGAAATGTTGGAACACGTGAGGCACTACTGACAGTACGACTTATCTTAGAAAATAGATTAAGGAAAGGCAAACCTACGTTTCTAGCATTTGTAGACTTAGAAAAATCTTTTGACAATATTGACTGGAATACCCTCTTTCAAATTCTGAAGGTGGCAGGGGTAAAATACAGGGAGCGAAAGGCTATTTACAATTTGTACCGAAACCAGATGGCAGTTACAATAGTCGAGGGACATGGAAAGGAAGCAGATCTTGGGAAGGGAGTGAGACAGCGTTTTAGCCTCTCCCCAATGTTATTCAATCTGTATATTGAACAAGCAGTAAAGGAAACAAAAGGAAAATTCGGAGTAGGAATTAAAATCCATGGAGAAGAAATAAAAACTTTGAGGTTCGCCAATGAGCTTGAAAGAGGAGCTGAATGGAATGGACAGTGTCTTCAAAGGAGGATATAAGATGAACATCAATAAAAACAAAACTAGGATAATGGAATGTAGTCGAATTAAATCGGGTGATGCTGAGGGAATTAGATTAGGAAATGAGATGCTTAAAGTAGTAAAAGAGTTTTGCTATTTGGGGAGCAAAAAACTGATGAAACTTCCTGGAAGATTAAAACTGTGTGTCCGACCGAGACTCGAACTCGGGACCTTTGCCTTTCGCGGGCAAGTGCTCTACCATCTGAGCTACCGCAGCACGACTCACGCCCGGTACTCACAGCTTTACTTCTGCCAGTATCTCGTCTCCTACCTTCCAAACTTTACAGAAGCTCTTCTGCGAACCTTGCAGAACTAGCACTCCTGAAAGAAAGGATACTGCGGAGATATGGCTTAGCCACAGCCTGGGGGATGTTTCCAGAATGAGATTTTCACTCTGCAGCGGAGTGTGCGCTGATATGAAACTTCCTGGCAGAGTATCCTTTCTTTCAGGAGTGCTAGTTCTGCAAGGTTCGCAGAAGAGCTTCTGTAAAGTTTGGAAGGTAGGAGACGAGATACTAGCAGAAGTAAAGCTGTGAGTACCGGCCGTGAGTCGTGCTTCGGTAGCTCAGATGGTAGAGCACTTGCCCACGAAAGGCAAAGATCCCGAGTTCGAGTCTCGGTCGGGCACACAGTTTTAATCGGCCAGGAAGTTTCATATCAGCGCACACTCCGCTGCAGAGTGAAAATCTCATTCTGAAAATAACTAATGATTGTCGAAGTAGAAAGGATATAAAATGTAGACTGCCAATGGCAACGAAAGCGTTTCTGAAGAAGAGGAATTAGTTAACATCGAGTATAGATTTAAGTGTCAGAAAGTTAAATAGTTTGGGCAAGAAGAGAACAGAAGCTTTCGAAATGTGATTCTACAGAAGAATGCTGAAGATTAGATGGGTAGATCACATAACTAATGAGGAGATATTGAATAGAATTGGGGAGAAGAGAAATTTGTGACACAACTTGACTAGAAGAAGAGATTGGTTGGTAGGACATGTGTTCTGGGGCATCAAGGGATCACCAATTTAGTATTGGAGGGCAACGTGAAGGGTAAAAATCGTAGGGGGAGACCAAGAGATGAATACACTAAACAGATTCAGAAGGATGTAGGTTGCAGTAGGTACTAGGAGATGAAGAAGCTTGCACAGGATAGAGCAGCATGGAGAGCTGCATCAAACCACTCTCTGGACTGAAGACCACAACAACAACAAGATGGGTCGGCGTGGTGATGTCACAGAATGGCACAAAGGGGCTATCTTGTTTAGACACACCCATAACTACACAGTGGCTGAAGTTCCCCAATTTTTTGCTGTACCTGTGCGGCCTGTATAACGCAGGGGCGGTCAAGATTACAGCTCGCAGGCCGCGCATGGGGCCCAAGAGCCAAAGCCGTCAGCCTGGCTGCCATATTTCCCCCACCACCACGCTGTCTGAGGGCGAGGAATGGGAAGATGGTGAAACTACATTTAAATGGAAGTGCTGTCATACTGCATACAACTTGGATTTATATTTCACATTTTTCAACAACATAGATCACAAACTGAACAAATTTTCATTATTATTGGATTATTTTTAGTGCGCTGAAGACATCATATAATTTTTATATGGTACAAACTGTCAGAAAACTGACAGTTGCAGATCATTTCACATACTGTCTCACTCAGGTTACCGTGTAATCGTGACTTCATTCTCGAAAAAAGATCTTTCACACAAATCTAAAGATCGAAAGATTGTAGCACTTTTGAAGAATCATTATGGAGGCTGGGAAACTCCACTTGAGGAAAACAATGTAGACGTCCTGTAGCAATTTAACGTAAAAAGTTTTGTCATGACAACTGTAATTGCGGTACAGGTCAGCAATTACATCTGAACATGCATAGGGATACTTTCAACTGAAATGACGAACTGTCACGGAAACAGCTCGTAAACAAAACAGATGTAAGATCACCAGTGACCTCAAAATATTTATAAAATTACCCTTTTAATTCTTTTGAGGTAACAATGAATTCATCAAACCTCGCATTTTCTTTAATGCCAGCGAGCTCGGGGATTGTTTTTGTCAGGATGCGTCC
This sequence comes from Schistocerca serialis cubense, assembly GCF_023864345.2. Lineage (NCBI taxonomy): Eukaryota > Metazoa > Arthropoda > Insecta > Orthoptera > Acrididae > Schistocerca > Schistocerca serialis. Next base: position 342,927,059 of record NC_064646.1, read on the forward strand.
CTTCTACAACGCGATCTTATTTTTAAATGCATCCTAATCAAATCAGTAATAAGTTACATTGCACTGTGGGCAGTGTGCAGACAGGTCAACTTAAAATGCGAATTCTGCACTCAGTACCAGGCGTTCTACTTTTCGTTCCTGCACTTCTTTTTTCCTTCATAAATTCAACAATAGCGTGTTTTAAATCGAATAATCGTTCCAGGAATGCCTCCTGGATCAGCCAACGTGCTTTGGAGTAATATACAGTGTGTCCCACTCAAACCTCTCTGATTTCAAAGAAAAAAAAAAACAGTAGTTAAGACAAAGAAAAATGCATCACATTGTACAGCATTTCAGAGAATTTATTTATTTATAATCAATACACCTCTACAAGTGAATCATTTGTATCACGAAGAATATCGAGTCTATATTCAGTTTCTTGCCCTGTTCTTTGTAACATTTCCTCTGTTATTGTTGCAATTACATTAGTGATATGATGTCGCAACGTAGGAATATCGTCCACTTTGGTCGCATACACGCCGTCCTTCACGAATCCCCACATGAAGAAATCAAGCGGCGTAATGTCGGGTGAACGTGGTGGCCAGGCAATGGGTCCTCCGCGTCGGATCCAACGATAGGGAAATTTTCTACCCAGGAACTTGCGAACAGCCGTTGACCAATGCGGCGGATCTCCATCTTCTTGAAAAATGATGTTGGGTTGCAAGTCTTGTATCTGAGGGTACACGGTGCAACAATCCTGTCGTGCATCAGCCCGCACCAAACGTAAGTTTAGGGCTGTCACGAACGTGTTCAATGACAACATGCGGATTTTGTGAGCCCCAAATCGGAACATTATGCCTATTAACCCTTCCTGGCAGATGAAAGGTTGCCTCATCTGAGAATAAACATCTTTCCAGGAAGCTGGCATCTATATCACTACGCTGCAGCATATGCAAAACAAATCGTTGTCAGCGTGGTTTGTCGTTCGGCGTCAGATGTTGCAGAATTTGAACTTTGTAAACACACATACGAAGACGCTGGTGAACTACACGATGCAATGTTGATCGAGGTACATCAAGTTGCCTAGATGCTTGACGAATTGACTTACGTGGGCTTCCGGGAAACGTTTGTCAGATGTCCTCCACTGTCTCTTCTGGTAGATCACATTCATACACACGACGATAATTCCTCAGCACAGTAATCGGCGACTTTGTTTCTGCAAACCACATTACTGCGTGCTCGCGCTGCTGTGGAGTCGCCGTTTTCTCTTCATGCCACTATGCTGCACTCTGGCGTCGACACTTGGTACATCTGACTCGGTAATATAAATTCCTTGAGATGCTCTACAATCTGGTGCATTTTTCACTGTCGTATCTACTGCGGTTTTTCTCTCCTGGGTCCTTTAAATCAGGGAGGTTTCAGTGGGACACCCTGTATGTCTCCATACTCTTTGTACAGCTTCAATGAAAACTTTTGCAACTGAAAATCAAATAATGCGTGCGACTTCAGTAATTTTACTTTTCGTACCACTAATTTCTTCACGTGCTCTTGCTCTATAGCACAAAGTGCTTTTTGACGTACAGAACAACGAATCCCGCCAGTCGATCGTTGTAATTTTTTTGCTCTTTCATTGGCAACTAAATCTTTAAATTCTTTATGAAAGGTATTGTAATTTCGTTTCTTAGCAAAAACGCGGTACCTGTCGCTTATGTGAATTGAGAATTCTCGGCCCTCTCTTCTGTCATTCCCATCCATTTTAAAGAATTGCAATGACAGATCTGGGACTGCTTCTTTTTGTGCACGCGGCCACTGGACTTCAGAACGTCGTTCACATCACGAACAAATAGCGAAGGTTAAACAGTGCTGACGGACTGTTCTGCCGAACTCAAGAGAGTTGTGCCAACCGAAAACTGCCGCACTGGAACACTGAATGAAATGTCGCACTCGCGCACCTTAACTCTTCTGTCATCCATCACCAAATCATGGGTTTTATAAATGATTTCTGGAGTCGTAACCTCCACAGGGCGTCCAGAACGTTCAGCATCACTTGTGCCACTCCGAAAATTTTGAAACCACTTACAAACTATTCTAATCGAAGGTGCAGAGTCACCATTATGTTTATGAAACTGCTCTTTAGTCTCCTGAGGCGTTTTGCCTTTCATAAAGTAATGTTTGATCACCACATGAAATATTTTTTCGTCCATTTTTTGACAATCACTCGACTTCCTTGATTCACACGAATGCCAAACACTAAGAAATAGACCCATATGGCTGAAACTTGGTGTGAGTTCTTTCCAAAGATGCTACTAACTAAACATGACCTCGATGGGCGCCAGTGGTGCCATCTCTCGGACTCCGCACGGACTTTTCAAAAGCCCCTCGTAAAGTGTCTTCAAGGAACGGTGTACTACTCGCAGCTACGTAATACGATGTAAGAATAGTGTTCATAAAAAGGTCCTAAGAGATAGAGACTGGAGACGAATGTCACGACTTGTCGATGAGGTGCTTACAAACGTGCTTTACTGTCAGTGAATGAACATTTATCTTTATCAGTTTCCGTGCGAGCATTGCAAAGTGAACTGCATGCAATGGACATCTGGAATCGGTTACTTCGCAAACCGCCATTGCTCACAGGAAAATACAGACCTGCACATCTTCATCTGTATAGGTTTTTACCTTGTTTCAGTTAAGTCAAGGCGTCAACTGCACCTAAGACCCAGTGTGTATGGAAAAAGTACTTCAGGTGGAAGTCTTTTTGTGACGTTTTGGTACCACGACTGGACCCACAATTCAGTCTACTATGAACGTGTAGCAAAGTAGAACCTGAAGAAATGAATTAAAATTCGTGCCAAGACCAGGACTTGAACACGGGTCTCCTACTTACTAGGCACATTGTTATCGAATACAAGTTTATCGAAGATAAAGTTGAGACTCAGTATGTCTCCAGAAAAATTGAAATCCATCATGTCAGTAGATCACCTACGCCTGAGATATAGGCAGATTTTCCCCATTACGTACAAAGTAGAGATGGGCAAACTCGTTCATCCTTGGAAACTAGTTCACTCGTGATCGCTCTTTTTCGGGAGTTGTTCATTTTCACTCGTTCACCGTTCATATACGCATGGCGCACGAGAAACCGGCCCCGAGTAGACTGCTCGCCAATTACGCACGATTTGTTGACCGCTACGAGTAGAACAGATAAACATGTAATAATTAGGTAGTAAAGAAATAAAGAAGGTAATCCAAACAACAACTTCGAAACAATAGGTGACGATTGTTGGGCGACAATGAGCAGTCTGGTACTCTGGACCGATTTTTCGTGCGCCACCCTGTACCACTGAAATAATGTTATAGAAGTTATCGTATTCTCTTTACAAAATGTGACACCAGACACTCGATTATGGAGCACGGGCTTCATTCGGTTGTATGTCGGTCTGCCTTCCGTAACAATGAACATGTTGTTTTACCTCCCATAAAAAAAAAACGGAAAATGGTCACTCGTGTGTGCCGTGCTGACTTCCTTTGCATGTGTAACAAAAAAAATTTGCCTATTTATGTCTTCTGCTGTTTATCGACATAGTGAAGTCAGTTGTTATGTCCTTTTGTTACCTGAAAAGATGTATGTATTACACACCGCGTAATTTTTATGTAAGTTACGTAATTATAAAATACATTTTAATTACCGGTCGTGGGCGCTGAATAGAATAGGAAAAGTACCAGAAGTCCAGAGTTCAAAAAATGTTTGAAATAGATATAGAATGGGCGTGCATAGCGAATAAACGAACAAAAACTCTAACTGGGAGCAGTCGGCAGGGGACCAGGCGAAGAAGGATGTGTCTTGTCGAGGGAGACCGAGACCGAGACAGACGGGAACGGGACGGAGGCCGACGTGCCGTTGAGGGAACGAGACCGAGCGTTTCCCATGAACTACAAGTAGAAAGCAGAGACCGAAGTGAACTATGAAAGACCGTTCCTTAGAATTCGTTCCTCGCTCTTCCCTTCCTCTTGGAGAACCGTTTCTTTGGACCCGTTAGTTCGCGAACGATCCATCTCTAGTACAAAGCTGAAGTGCTATTCCAATACCAGGGAGCCTCGGTAATACTGGCGATTTAAGAAGGGAAAAAAATGAAACGAAATGTCATGTGACGAGGGCCTCCCGTCGGGTAGACCGCTCGCCTGGTGCAAGTCTTTCGATCTGACGCCACTTCGGCGACTTGCGTGTCGATGGGGGTGAAATGATGATGATTAGGACAAAACAACACCCAGTCCCTAAGCGGAGAAAAATCTCCGACCCAGCCGTGATTCGAACCCGGGCCCTTTGGGTTGACAGTCTGTCGCGCTGACCACTCAGCTACCGGGGGCGGACAAGAGAGGAAAAATCAAGATGGGCTGAGGCGTGAACTGAAGTGTTAGTAAGGGCATTGGACGAGGGTAGTCTGTGCAACTCTGTCAACCTCAGTGGCAGGGTGGTGTAGTGGGTAACGAATCTGCCTAGTGAGCAGGAAACCTGGATTTGAGTCCTAGCCTCAGCACAAATTGTAATTTATTTCTTCAACTTCAATCCTGGTCGAATATACAGTTGAGGCTCAGTATGTCTCCAGGAAAATGTAATTCCACGTATCAGAGTGTTTATTTCATACACTAGATGACCAAATATTGCCCTTTCGCCTACATCCTCAAATGGTTCAAATGGCTCTAAGCACTATGGGACTTACCATGTGAGGTCATCAGTCCCGCCACGCGGGATTAGCCGAGCGGTCTGGGTCGCTGCAGTCATGGACTGTGCGGTTGATCCCGGCGGAGGTTCGAGTCCTCCCTCGGCCATGGGTGTGTGTGTTTGTCCTTAGGATAATTTAGGTTAAGCAGTGTGTAAGCTTAGGGACTGATGACCTTAGCAGTCCCATAAGATTTCACACACATTTGAAATTTTTTTTTTTTTCATCAGTCCCCTAGACTTAGAACTACAGGAACCTAACTAACCTAAGGACATCACACACATCCATGCCCGAGGCAGGATTCGAACCTGCGACCGTAGCAGCCGCGTGGTTCCGGACTGAAGCGCCGAGAACCGCTCGGCCACAGCTTCCGGCCTCTACATCCTCATGATGAGTAAACTGTAGTCTCTCCTGTCTTCCAAGATGCCAACAGCTGTGTACCGAGGATTGAACTCAGGCGCTCTGTCACACTTCAGCTGCTCCAGTAAATCACCCAAACATAATCTCACGCAGAATACCTGAGAGTATTTGAAACAGTAGGTGAAACGTATCGGTTCGTATCCACGGCGTGTAATCATTAACGTCTTTCGTTTCATATGGCATACCTGATGAAACTTATGAAACCTGTTCTTTGTCGAATTAAGGCCAGGCTGTGTTAGCATTAGCGCGATTTCTGCTGAGGATGACTCATCACTTGTCCAGTAACATCATCGGCATATGTTTCAGCTACTGACTGAATACTGGAGACCATGTTGTTCAAATCAGTAGTTCTACAGGTAGTGCGGAAAAGCATCGATTTTCACTGTTGCGTACGTGAGGCGGACGCAGTGTGCTAAAATCTTGGTGACAGTGCAACGAAACACGCAAAGCTGCTTAACGAGGGTTTGTAACCCAGTTAACATCTAAAAGCGACACGGCCATCAATGATTTAGCATGCCTTGCCGCATGAATGTCTCTATGATTGATGTATTACACCTTCCCCATCTGTGACGTAAATTTATCCGTTTATATCTTTTCCTCTTGACCTACTTTGCTTCCAGTTAGGAGTTTGAGCATTTACGAGGGGCAGCCACAAAATTATAAATATCACCTCGAAAAAATGAAGTTATGTAATTAATTCGTTGTTTGTTAACAGGTATACGTCTGCACTCCTGGTCCAGAACAGAGAGATCCCTAGATTAGGTCGTTCTGAATAAACTGTAGACAACTTTGTAGCTAACATCTGTCCACCTGAAATAATGAGCATGGCTTGAAAGGAAGAAAGACTCAGTAATTAGATGGCTGCACAAAGACTAGTCGTTTGAAACAGCAATTTAAAAAACGCAAAGCAGTGTCGGCCAATTTGAGAACCGAGAACTAAGAAGATCTCGATTCCAACATCATCTCGGCGTTCTCAAGAACTGATGTCAAGCATTCAAAAACCGCGTCCGAAAACAAGAACGCCAGGGTCACATTTTGGACCGGCTAGTGGTAGCCAGCATTCGAGAGCAGAGCGAGAATAGTTGGTGGTTCTTGGCATAGTTCTCGGTTCTCGTTTCCTTTTGTTTCCAGTTGCCTTCTACTACAGGAGTTCAAGCAACTCTATTGGAACGTACATATTTCTTATTTACATTAATGCAATCCCATAAATTTCACTAAAATTGTTCCATTAATTTTCAGAAATCGTTACGAAAACACAAGTGGATAAAATACACTCATCAAAAAAGTTTTGCGTCACTCCGATTCCCACAACTCCTGAAGTAGACGTTGATTGTGGAAATTATACCACAGACACAGTCCCTTTACCTGTTCAGAGATGACACTAAACACGCCCAAAGATGTAAACACCCATCCATTAGCAGCGTCTATTAGACGGACGGGGTCCGACAGCCGATCAGTTCCAGTCGTTCCACCAGGAAGGAGGTACACGGCTTGCGTTGTCTGTAATTCAACCATGCCTAGACGGACAATACCGCGGTTCGATCGCGTCCGCATTGTTACTTTGCAACAGGAAGGGCTCTCAACAAGTAAGCGTCCAGGCGTCTCGGAGTGAACCAAAGCGATGGGGGAGATACAGAGAGACACGAAATGTCGATGACATGCCTTGCTCAGGCCGCCCAAGGGCTACTACTGCAGTGGATGACCGCTACCTACGGATTATGGCTCGGAGGAACCCTGACAGCAACGCCACCATGTTGAAGGATGCTTTTCGTGCAGCGACAGGACGTCGTATTACGACTCTAACTGTGTGCAATAGGCTGTATGAAGCGCAACTTCAGTCCCGACTTCCATGGCGAGGCCCATCTTTGCAAACACGACACCATCAAGCGCGGTACAGATGAGCCCAACAACATGCCGAAAAGACGGCTCAGGATTGGCATAACGTTCTCTTCACCAATGAGTGTCACACATGCCTTCAACCAGACAATCGTCGGAGACGTGTTTGGAGGCAACCCGGTCAGGCGAACGCCTTACCCACACTGTCCAGCGAGTGCAGCAAGGTGGAGGTTCCATATTGTTTTGGGGTGGCATTATGTGGGGCCGACGTACGCCACTGGTGGTCATGGAAGGCGCCGTAACGGCTGTACGACACGTGAATGCCATCCTCCGACCGACAGTGCAACCATATCGGCAGCATATTGGCGAGGTATTCGTCTTCATGGACGACAGTTCGCGCCCCCATCCTTCAGGATAACGACATCGCTCGACTAAAGTGGCCAGCATGTTCTCGAGACATGAACCCTATCGAACATGCCTGGGATAGATTGAAAAGGGCTGTTTATGAACGACGTGACCCATCAACCACTCTGAGGGATCTACGCCGAATCGCCGTTGAGGAGTGGGACACTCTGGACCAACAATGCCTTGATGAACTTGTGGATAGTATGCCACGATTAATACAGGCATGCATCAATGCAAGAGGACGTATTAGAGGTACCAGTGTGTACAGCAATCTGGACCACCGCCTCGCGGTATGGTGGTAAAGCATATAATGTGTGGTTTTCATGAGCAATAAAAATGGCGGAAATGATGTTTACGTTGATCTCTATTCCAATTTTCTGTACAGGTTCCGGAACTCTAGGAACCGAGGTGATACAAAACTTTTTTTGATGTGTGTAGAATTTAAACAGTTTGTAGGAGGAGTTTTATACTTTCATGACTTCAGGTTGGTATTACTGGGATTATCTGAGAACTGAATTGGTTGTAACCTCAATATTGCATCAATTTAGATGTCATATCCGTTCGAAGTTTCCCGATTACTTGAACGCTTTTCAGTGTTCTGGTATTTTTTTTCTGAAAGTAAATAACTGGTTAAACGCTTTTCTCGAATAATTTTACAGCATAGCGTAAGCTGCATGTACTGTAAAAATTCGTATACAATTTGTGAAGACCGAAGTGTTACAGTTGAACATACAGAAAAACCAGTTGCATATACGTGTGGGCGCAGTTCATAGCGTTATCAGTAACGAACTCAAGTACAGCAAAACAAGTGCAAGGTGGATCTTGCAAAAAGCACCGGAAGGAAACGAGACTCCAAGGATACACAGATGCTATGAAACGGAAGGTAACCCTTTCGTAAAAAAAAGATTTTAATGCATAATGAAACTTGAACTCACCTTTTAGAGCCGGAATCCAAAAGACAAAGCAAGAGATGGAAGCATACTAGCTCACCTATCTGAAAAAAATTCAAATTTGGGAGATCAGCGTACAATGAACAGTGCCTATTCCGCAGAAATGCTAATGAACAAAGACAATCCAGCAATGAGAGAAAAACTCAAAGAAAAGGCGTGATATAACTGCACGAAAATGCTCGTCTTCACGTCGCCCACCTGATCCAATAACCCACTGAATAATAGGTTGGGAGGTACTACACCATTCTCCCTACAGTCCAGATTTGGCTTCCTTGTTTGGTCCGCTAAAGGAGGCATTACGTGGATAAAAGTTCAGGAACAACGAGGAGGTCAAAGAAATTGCGTGAATGAGGGTCAAAGAATAATACAAAGACTTCCTTGCGTCAGGTATAAAATACTAGTTCTTCGTTGGGACAAGTGTGTTAATACTGATGGGGATTATGTTGATAAGTAGTAAAAGTCTCCTTAATTATTGAATATCCCTCGTACATGATACTCAGCTTATTTATCATCCAGTTTTTATGCAGTCAAGGTCATTTGTTTGTCTGTACCTGCACATCACGTCTACCGATTTCCGTCTTATACATAAATGCTTCGCGGTGCGTCTTTTTTATGTGTATTCACCGTTGTCACTTAGAGGGATAAGGTATTTTCCCGACAATATAGCCAGAAAATGTTATTCGGCAAAATTGCTGGCAGTGCGTATTACATCCGATATCAGCAGCATCGTTGCCCACTGTTCCCTGGCGTTATTTGGGCAATACATTTCCGGGCCACTATGGCCTCAAAATGGACGAAAACGAGCTAGTGAAAGTACACTACTGGCCATTCAAACTGCTACACCAAGAAGAAATGCAGACGATAAACGGGTACTCATTGGACAAATATATTATACTAGAACTGACATGTAATTACATGTTCACGCAATTTGGGTGCATAGATCCAGAGATATCAGTACCCAGAACAACCACCTCTGGCCGTAATAACGGCCTTGATACGCCTGAGCATTGAGTCAAACAGAGCTTGGATGGCATGTACAGGTACAGCTGCCCATGCAGCTTCAACACGATACCACAGTTCATCAAGAGTAGTGACTGGCGTATTGTGACGAGCCAGTTGCTCGGCCACCATTGACCAGACGTTTTCAGTTGGTGAGAGATCTGGAGAATGTGCTGTATCCAGAAAGCCCCGTACAGGAATTGCGACATGCGGTCGTGCATTACCCTGCTGAAATGTAGGGTTTCGCAGGGATCGAATGAAGGGTAGAGCCACGGGTCGTAACACATCTGAAATGTAACGTCTACTGTTCAAAGTGCCGTCAATGCGAACAAGAGGTGACCGAGACGTGTAACCAATGTCACCCCATACCACCAAGCCAGGTGATTCGCCAGTACAGTATGGCGATGACGAATGCACGCTTCCAATGTGCGTTCACCGCGATGTCGCCAAACACGAATGCGACCATCATCTGTAAACAGAACCTGGATTCATCCGAAAAAATGACGTTTTTGCCATTCGTGCACCTAGTTCGTCGAGTACACCATCGCAGGCGCTCCTGTCTGTGATGCAGCGTCAAGGGTAACCGCAGCCACGGTGTCCACGCTGATAGTCCGTGCTGCTGCAAACGTCGTCGAACTGTTCGTGCAGATGGTTGTTGTCGAGCAAACGTCCCCATCTGTTGACTCAGGGATCGAGACGTGGCTGCACGATGAGTTACAGCCATGCGGATGAGATGCCTGTCATCTCGACTGCTAGTGATACGAGACCGTTGGGATCAAGCACGGCGTTCCGTATTACCCTCCTGAACCCACCGATTCCATATTCTGCTAACAGTCATTGTACTCGACCAACGCGAGCAGCAATGTCGCGATACGATAAACCGCAATCGCGATAGGTTACAATCCGACCTTTATCAAAGTCGGAAACGTGATGGTACGCATTTCTCCTCCTTACACGAGGCATCACAACAACGTTTCACCAGGCAACTCCGGTCAACTGCTGTTTGTGTATGAGAAATCGGTTGGAAACTTTCCTCATGTCAGCACGTTGTAGGTGTCGCCACCGGCGCCAACCTTGTGTGAATGCTCTGAAAAGCTAATCATTTACATATCACAGTACCTTCTTCCTGCCGGTGAAATTTCGCGTCTGTAGCACGTCATCGTCGTGGTGTAGCAATTTTAATGGCCAGTAGTGTAATAAGAGCTCTCTACCGCTTTCACATCATACGAAGAATAAAGTTAGAAAGAACAAGAGAAATATGGCTATGTCGAAGCGTTACTTTGTAAGCAAGCGGAATACTTCAGAAAATTTAACTCGTGAGCTGGTGTTGGATACACAACTTGTCTAGAATCTTACCAGAATGACGAAACACATTTTCGAATACCCGTATAAGCATGTGGTGCGAGAACTGGTGAAACCGATACAAATGTGAGAGAGTGTATACCAATTACAACCCGACTGGCTATTACCCTTCGGTTTCCAGGTTAATGTTCCTGTTTAAAGAGCACTATTCATCAATAATATTCTTGGTATCACAACTATGCAATGCTTTCGTAGAAGAACTGAGGGATTTTATTGAGGTAAGTGTAAAATAAGAATCCCATTTTTATGTTAACATTTTATTTTTGCTCACCAGAACAATGACAGATGTATGAATTTCATAAAATGCGATACATCTACAACCAGAGATTTGAGATGTAGAAAATAATATGATCAAAGACAGAAATCTGGAAAAAGGACAGCTGAAAAGTTGCTGCCTATAAACATGGAAACATGTATGACAAAATTTCAGATAACAAAGAATGCCTTACTATTGCAGATGTTCTAGAAAAAAGGCGGTAGCAGTAAGAATGTCCGCATACATTTTCATCTGTTATTTGTCGTCCGGCAGATCTTTCTGTGTTTTCCATTACAGCAGTGTTTTTTTTTTTTTAATTACGCTAAAAACTATTTCAGGTGAAGGCAGGAAGCAGCTGGAGGTGGATGCGCCGCTTTCACTCTGAAGCATTTTCAGATCTGCTTCAGATAGCTCACAAATCTAATGCTCTTCGTAGCCAGAATGCCAGGGAAAGACCAAAGCTCAGTTAACTGATTACACTGATCAGCCAAAACATTACGACCACGACCACTGCCCATCGCGCCGTTGGACACCGCCTGGTTGCGTTACGGGTACATGGTGCGGTTAAAAAAAAAACAAACAAAAAAAAAACATGTAAGCGGAGCAGACACGGACGGGGATCACCCTAGCGAAGATATGAGCTGCAAATGGAAAAATCCAGATAAGCGACTTTCACAAAGGGCAGATTATTATTATGGAAAACCTGTGAACGGATATATCGAAAACGGCGAATCTGCTACTGTCGTGAGCATCTACAGAAAGAAGTAGGATAGTGAAACTACCACTACGCTCCAAATGGTTGGACGTCTTCGACATTTCACAGAACAGGAGGCTTGTCTGCATCTTATCCGCATGGCTGTAACTCATCGTGCAGCCACGTCTCGATCCCTGAGTCAACAGATGGGGACGTTTGCACGACAACAACCATCTGCACGAACAGTTCGACGACGTTTGCAGCAGCACAGACTATCAGCGTGGACACCGTGGCTGCGGTTACCCTTGACAGATGTTGATCTATGGTACCTCTGCCGAAAGAGTACAATGCTGGTGCACGCACAAGTGTTTCGGCGTACACCGTTCATCGTACATTGTTAAACATGAAGCGCTACGCAGCATACCACCCCTATATGTTCACATGTTGACCCAACGACATCGTCAGTTACGATTGCAGTGGACACAGAATCACCGGGATCGTCGGTCAATGGAAACGTGTCGGTTCTTCGGGCGAATCACATATTTGCTGCACTAGGTCGCGGGGCGTTTCCACAAACGCTGTCATCGAGGTGAACGGCTGTCTGATGGTAGCAGTATTATGCTATGGGAGACATTCTCCTGCGCTTGCATGGGGCCTGTGGTAGTAATAGGAGACACGCTGTTCGTGTTTGACGACTTCCCCGACGGTGATGTCATATTTCAGCAGTATAGTTGCCCCTGTCTCAGAGTCAGAACGGTGCTGCAGTGATCTGAGGAGCATTATAGTGAACTAACATTGATGTCTCGGCGACCAAATTCGCCTGATGTAAATCCTACAGAACCCATCTGGGTCGCTATCGGGCGCCTTCACAGCGTACGCAAATCAACGGTCTGTTATATACGCGATTTATATGACTTTTGCGTAGAATTCTAATGCCACATAGCTCCACTAATCTACCAACAAACTGTCGGATCCCTGATATGCAGAATCAGTGATGTATTTCGTTCCAAAGACGATCAAACAAGCTATTAAGCAGGTGTTTGGGCGAACATTGTATATTCCCATGTGCTACTCAGTAGAATATGGAACGCTCGGTCTCTAAATGTACGTCACTATGGACGTCCTATACATGTACATGACTGCTCTACTGTTTACACATAAGTGCCTGGCAGAGGGTTGTTCGAACCACCACCAGACTGTTTCTCTACCATTCCACACTCTAGTAGCGCCTGGGAAAAATAAACTTTTAAATCTTTCTGCATGAGCTCTGATTTCTCTTATTTTATTATGATGATAATTTCCCGATATGTAGAATGGCGTAAATAAAATATTTTCACATTCAGAAGAGAAATTTGGTGATCGAAATTTCGCGAAAAGATCTCGCCGCGACGAGAAACGCTTTTGTTTTAATGATTGCCATCCCAACTGGCTTATCATATCCGTGACACTCTCTCCCCTATTTCGCGATAATACAGCACGAGCTGCCCTTATCTGTACTTTTTCGATGTCCTCCGCCAATCCTATCTGTTAAGGATCCCATACAGTTCATCAATACAATAGCAGAGAACGAACAGGCGTAGTGTATGCCGTCTCTTTAGCAGAGTTGTTGCGTATCCTAAGTCTTCTGCCAATGAAACGTAGTTTAGGTTGCCTTCCCAACAACATTATCTATGTGATCGTTCCAAATTAAGTTGTTCGTCATTGTAATTCCTAGATATGTAGTCGAATTGACAGCCTTTAAATTTGTGTGATTTATCGTGTAATCGAAATTTAACGGATTTCTTTTTGGTTTCATGTTGGGGACCTCTCAGGTTTCCTTATTGAGAGACCATTGCCGCTTTTCGCACCTTTCAGATACGGCGTCTAGGTCATTTTGTAATTGATTTTGTTCTTCTGATGATTTTGCTAGACAGTAAATGACACCATTACGTGCAAATAATCTAAGAAGGCTGCTCACATTATCTCCTAAATCGTTTATATAGATCAGGAACAGCAAAGGGACTACAACACTTCCTTGGGGAACTGAGAATATCACTGCTGTTCACTCGATGATCTATCGTCGATTACTACCTACTCTATCCTTTCTGAGAGTAAATCTCGCATCCATTCACACAACACAAGCAATACTCCACAGGTATATAATTTCTTTAGAAGCCTCTTATGAGGAATTGTGTCAAAAGCTTTCTGGAAATTCAAAAATATGGAATCGATTTGAGGTCCCCCGTCGACAGCAATAATTACTACGAGCGAATAAAGAGCTAGTTGTGTTTCACAAGAACGATATTTACTGAATCCGTGCCGACTGCGCGTCAATAGACGATTACCTTCGAGGTAATTCATAATGATCGAATACAACATATGCTCCAAAATGCTACTGCAAATCGGCGTTAGTGATATGGGTATATAGTTCGGCTGGTAAGGTTCTTTCGTCGAGCCAGCGGTTGTATATGATTGCTATGAATAGGGCTGTTGTATCAGCATATTCTGAAAGTAACCTTGTTAGTTCGCTGTCTGGACTAGAAGACTTGCCTTTATCAAATACTTTAAGCTGCTTCTAGGTACTTTAAGCTGCTTCTAAGTTACTCATGTTGACAGTTTTTCTCGATTCGAATTCTGAAATATTTACTTCGTCTTCTTTGTTGAAGGAATTTCGGAAAACTGTGTTTAACAACTTCGCTTTAGTAGTGCAGTCAACGATAATATTACCATTGATATCCGGCAGTGGAGGTATTGATTGTGTCTTGCCACTCGTATACTTTGCACACGACCCGAATCTCTTTAGATTTTCTGTTAGATTTCGAGACCGGGTTTCATTGCGGAAGCTATTAAAAAGCATCTCGCGTTGAAGTCCGGGCTAAGTTTCGAGCTTCAGCAAAACATCGTCGATCTGGGACATTTTGTGTCCTTTTAAATTTAGCATTCTTTTTTCGTTGTTTCTGCAAGTGTCGTGACCTGTTTTGTGTACCATTGGGGCTCAGTACCATGTTTTATTAATTTATTTGGCATCAATTTCTTTAAATTTAAACCACAGCTCGTCTACACTTACATAGTTTGTTGGGAAAGAGTGGAGGCTGTCCCTTAGGATTGTAGTCTCTCTACAGTGATCTTGTGGTCACTAATCCCTTTGTCCTTTATGCACTGTCAGTCCTGCGACAAGCTCTCAATCTCGAACGTGGACTAAAACAAAGAGTATAAAATATTAGTAAATGTTAGGCATAAAATGGTGTGCAGTACAATATGCACTCTCTGAAAGACAGAATTAACTTTTGAATCACATATTTCTAGTATATATCCTGCTTTGTATTTATTAACTTTGTTCATTATTTTTTTCGGCTGAAGAAGGGAAAACTACTGCCAAAGACTTTCAAGATGGGTGGAATTCTCCTTACTATGTTGTTGCCATTGATTGAAAACACAGAGCGATTGTGTGGACTCTGAACACTGAAAGTAAATACTTCAATTATAAACAGACTTCCAGTATAGAGCTATTTGCAGCTGTAACTGCAAATTATCAGTTCACTTATCTGCAACCCGAATGTCAAGGGAGGATACAAGATGGAGTTTTTCGACACACCGCATTTGGCCCAGCCCTGCTGGACCATCAATAAAATTACATGAAACTGTTGTTCTTCCTGAGAGAGTAATGTGTTAACTGCGGATGCATTTACACTGACACAAAATACCATGAAACCATTTTCAGCAAATTTAAGTGTCCATTTTCCGAATAGGACAGAAATTGGTAGATGTGTTCTACATGTGCAGAGAAACAAATTACTACAGTTTCAGAAAAATTGGGCGATATGTTCGAGAGAAAGAGCCCCACAAATTGAACAAGTCATTAAAGCATTGGTCCACCTGTAGTCGTTATGCAAGGACTTGTCTGGCTTTGCACGCATTGACAGAATTGTTGAATATCCTCCTGAGTGATATCGTGCCAAATTCTGTCCGATTGGCGGGTTAGATCATCAAAATTTCGGCCTAGTCCGAGGGCCACGCCCATGACGCTCAAAACTTTTTCAGTTATCGAGAGACGCGAGATGCGTCGACCATGCTAGCCTAGGCAGGTCAAATATAAGCTTAGGGCGTAGAATATAAGCTTAAGGGCGTAGAATATCGTCGACGTACTGCTGAGCTGTAAGGCTGCCACGGATGACAACCAAGATCGAACCACCTTTACAATTCTCTATTATTCCAATCTCGTATAGCGCGCGGAAAGAATGAACACCTATATCTTTCCGTACGAGCTCTGATTTCCCTTATTTTATCGTGGTGACCGTTCCTCACTATGTAGATCGGTGTCAACAAAATATTTTCGCATTCGGAGGAGAAAGTTGGCGATTGGAATTTCGTGAGAAGACTCTGGCGCAACGAAAAACGCCTTTCTTTTAATTATTTCCAGCCCAAATCCTGTACCGTTACTGTGACACTCTCTCCCATATTTCGCGATAATACAAAACGTGCTGCCTTTCTTTGAACTTTTCCAATGTACTCCGTCAGTCCTGTCTGGTAAGGATCCCACACTGCGCAGCAGTATTCTAAAAGAGGACGGACAAGCGTAGTGTAGACAGTCTCCTTTGTAGGTCTGTTACATTTTCTAAGTGTCCTGCCAATAAAACGCAGTATTTGGTTAGCCTTCCCCACAACATTTTCTATGTGTTCCTTCCAATTTAAGTTGTTCGTAATTGTAATACCTAGGTATTTAGTTGAATTTACGGCTTTAAGATTAGACTGACTTATCGTGTAATCGAAGTTTAATGAGTTCCTTTTAGCACTCATGTGGATGACCTCACACTTTTCGTTATTTAGGGTCAACTGTCACTTTTAGCACCATACCGATATTTCTTCTAAATCGTTTTACAGTTTGTTTTGATTTTCTGATGACTTTATTAGTCGATAAACGCCAGCATCATTTGCAAACGACCGAAGACGGCTGCTCAGATTGTCTCCCAAATCATTTATATAGATAAGGAACAGCAAAGGGCCTATACCACTACCTTGGGGAACACCAGAAATCACTTGTGTTTTACTCGTCGACTTTCCGTCAATTGCTACGACCTCTCTGACAGGTAATCACAAATCCAGTCACATAACTGAGACGATATTCCATAAGCATGCAATTTCACTACGAGCCTTCCGGAAATCCAGAAATACGGAATCGATCTGAAATCTCTTGTCAATAGCACTCAACACTTCATGTGAATAAAGAGCTAGTTGTGTTTCACAGGAACGATGTTTTCTAAACCCATGTTGACTGTGTGTCAATAGACCGTTTTCTTCGAGGTAATTTATAATGTTCGAGCACAATATATGTGCTAAAATCTTGCTGCCTATCGACGTTAACGATATGGGCCTGTAATTTAGAGAATTACTCCTGCTACCTTTCTTGAATATTGGTGTGACCTGTGCAACTTTCCAGTCTTTGGGTATGGATCTTTCGTCCAGTGAACGGTTGTATATGATTGTTAAGTATGGAGCTAATGCATCAGCATACTCCGAAAGGAACCTAATTGGTATACAGTCTGGACCAGAAGGCGCTTTTATTAAGTGATTTGAGTTGCTTCACTACTCCGAGGACATTTACTTCTACGTTACTCATGTTGGCAGGTGTTCTCGATTCGAATTCTGGAATATTACCTTCGTCTTCTTTTGCGAAGGCATTGCGGAAGGCTCTGTTTAGTAAACCTGGTTTGGCAGTACTGTCTTCGATAATATCTCCATTGCTATCGCGTAGAGAAGGCATTGATTGTTTCTTGCCGCTAACATACTTCACATACGACCAGGTTTCGAGACAAAGTTTCGTTGTGGAGACTGTTATAGGCACCTCGCACTGAAGTCCGCGATAAATTTCGAGCTTCTGTGAAAGATCGCCAATCTTGGGGATTTTGCGTCTGTTTAAATTTAACATGTTTGTTTCGTTGTTTCTGCAACAGTATTCTAACCCGTTTTGTGTACCAAGTAGGATCAGCTCCGTCGTTTGTTAATTTATTTGGTATAAATCTCTCAATTTATTAATTTGGAATGAGAGTGGATTGTCTCCCAGGAAGGCGCCAAGTGAATTTTTTTCTGCTCTTTTGAATAGGTATATTTTTCGCTTATTTTTCGTGGATTTGGGGATTACAGTATTCAATCTCGCTACGACAACCCTATGTTCACTAATCCCGGAATCGGTTTTGATGATCTTTATTAACTCAGGATTATTTGTTGCTAAGTGGTCAAGTGTGTTTTCACAACCATTTACTATTCACGTGGGCTCATGAACTAACTGCTTTACATAATTTTCAGAGAATGCGTTTAGCACATTTTCGGATGATATTTTATTCGTAGCTCCGGAATTAAACATGTATTTTGCCAACATATTGAGGGTAAATCATCGTATGAGTCGGGTACGTGTTTGAAATCTAATTCAAGTTTTCTTTGAATCTTTCAGCAATTGTATCATCTGAATTGGGAGGTCGGTAAAAGGATCCAACTATTATTTTATTCAGGTTGCCAACAATGACCTCTGCCCATACTAACTAACACACAATTTTGCGACAAGTTAAACTACTTCTGACAGCAAGAAACACCCCACCACCAACCGTGTTTAGCCTATCCTTTCGGAACAGCGTCAGGTTCTTCGCAAAAATTTCGGCTGAACTTATATCCGGCTTTAGCCAGCTTTCAGTGCCTATAAGGATTTGAGCATCAGTGCTTTCTATTAGCGCTAGGAGCCCTGGTACTTTCCCAACACAGATACGACAATTTACTACTCTTATACCGATGATTCCTGTACCTACGTTCTTCCTGTGTTAAGCCTGCACCCTTTGTGACTGAAGCCCTTCTTGTGTTTTCCCGAGACTCTCTAACCTAAAAACCGCCCAGTCCGCGCCACACAGCACTTGCTACCCGTGTAACCGCCTCATGCGTATAATGGACACCTGACCTATTCAGCAGAACCCTAAACCCAACCACCCTTTGGAATCTGCAGCCCACACGGTCGCAGAACCGTCTGAGCCTCTGATTCAGACCCTCCACTCGGCTCTGTACCAGAGGTCCGCAATCGGTCCTGTCGATTATGCTATGAAAAGAAATTGCACACCAGAGCGTCACTCCCGCTTGTCGGGCTGTATGGCGAGCGATAGGTTGGTATCCCAGTACTGTCCGGGAAGTCTCCAGGCACGTCTCCAGTGTGAAATCTCATTGACTTGAGAAGAATAGACTTCAGTAATGAGTCCCGCTCCGAACTAAGCCGCGATGAGCAACATGCGCTTCATTTCAGCAAAGTAATGGCCTCCCACACACGGCGAGAGTTTCTGCTGCTCGTCTTCGTGGTTGCGAAACCCTGCCTTGGGGAGCAAGGTCACCGGGCCTCTCCCTAACTGTGAACGTTTGAAGAATTACGGGCGGGGCCCTCCAGCCACCTCGGGATTTTGGCGATCTAACGCGCCCATTGGACAGAATTTGGTACAATGTCACAAATTTCCAGCCAACCAGTTGCAAATAGAATTTAAAATTCTTTAACTAGTTTTCAACGCCAACTAGGGGTACCTTCTTCAGAAGAAACTGTTACCTTACCTGACAATATCACAGGAAGGTACATTAATAGCAAGTAGGAATAAGAACAAACACTTAATTTTTACAAATTATATTGCATAAAAATACTCACATGTGGTTAAAAGGAAATTTGAGCGACATCGCTGTAGTCAAAGCATTAAAACCACAATTAAAACATTTTCTACCTGAATACATAACAGGTATAGTGCAAACTTTAAAACAATATATAATTATGCCACTAAGGGCACCACAGTGGTATAGGACACGAGTGAGTAACAGTGACTGCGCGAGCGGGCCGTAGCAAATAACGACGTGAACATGGTACAGCTCGCGCCATCTGGTACCAGAATTTACAAAGATTTAACGACATCTATACGAAATTAATATAATAGTGATTGACAAATTAACAGGATGTAAATCATAAAAGCAAGGGAGCGGAAAACAGTATTTAAGGGCCTAACAGGGAAGCGGATAACCAACATTAGCTATCAGACATCTTTAAGTAACGGCTTTAATCCATTGAAAAAAATTATATTATACGACTGCAGTTGTTCATTTAATATGAGGCCATCATTCAGAGAAAGATGTTTGAAGATCTGTAACATCGGAATTTTGCACTGTGAAAGAAAAGATTTTAGACTAAACATTTTAGAAGAGTTCGTCCACTTCTCAACTGCTGTAGACAACAAACAAAACAAATGAACCTAAGGGTCGCGCGCCAACTTTCAAATGGTTCAAATGGCTCTGAGCACTATGCGACTTAACTTCTGAGGTCATCAGTCGCCTAGAACTTAGAACTAATTAAACGTAACTAACCTAAGGACATCACACACATCCATGCCCGAGGCAGGATTCGAACCTTGCGACCGTAGCGGTCGCTCGGTTCCAGACTGTAGCGCCTAGAACCGCACGGCCACTCCGGCCGGCGCGCCAACTTTCGAATAGAAGCGAAACAATATTTTACCATCAGTTATATGACTGCAGTACTATCGGCGAGGGAAGTGGGAAACAAAAGTAAAAGCTAGAGAGAAGCATTTACAAACAAGGACAGAGATATATGTGACCCTGCCATACGAAATATACTCCACTCCTAATGGGCAACATCGACCACACCTCGGCCAAACGTGGGCAACTACCTGCAACATCAGCAACATTGCCTGTCCGTGCTGCAATATTTCTGTGTATTGCAGTCACATTGCAGCGGTATCGAATGCAACACTATTGCGGCCACATGTTGCCGTAAAACATTTCAACCTGTATTAAACGAACAAGTAGACGTCCAACGACGCGCCGGCCGTTGTGGCCGAGCGGTTCTAGGCGCTTCAGTCTGGAACTGCGAGACCGGTACGGTCGCAGGTTCGAATCCTGCCTCGGGCATGATTGTGTGTGATGTCCTTAGGTTAGTTAGGTTTAAGTGGTTCTAAGTTCTAGGGGACTGATGACCTCAGATG